>NW_027099381.1:0-51334 GCF_031753505.1 Anomalospiza imberbis
GAATTTTAGACCCTGTAAAATACCATGAGCTACACACAGTTTCACAGTTTGCCTTCCCCATTTTCGTTTTGTTTTTTTTGGGGTTTTTTTGGGTTTTTTTTTTTGGTTTTTTTGGTTGTTTTTTTTTTTGTTTTCTTTTGGGTTTTTTTTTTGGGGTTTTTTTGTTTTTTTAATCATTGCTGGAGAGGTAAGTGCAGTGCCTGGGTAAGGTACAAATTCTGCATTCAGGGAATGTGCTCCGATAGGGTTTGATCCTCAGCGGGGACAAGGCACAGCAGCGCTCAAGGGGATTCCTGTTCCCCTGTGTAGGAGTCCAGACTCTGGGTCTGGGCTGAACAGGGCAAAGTTCCCGTGGTTTGGACAGGCTCAGGGGCTGCCCCTGGGGAGCGGGGGCTGGGCGCCGGGGGCGAGCAGCAACGGAAAAACGGACACGGGGACAAACGGCCCCGGAGCTTCAGTTGCAGCGGCAGCAGCGGCAGCAGCAGCAGCGGCAGCAGCGGCAGCAGCGAAAGCAGATAGTCTATCGACCCCCTCGCACTCCTCTCCCTCTCCCGCTGTCCCGCACCCTCTCCTGCTCTCCCTTTCACGGTGTCCCCTCCTCTCCCAGTCTCCCTCTCCCCTGCTGGCCTGGGCCATGTCCCAGCCCGTCACCGGCCCCGTCCCCGCCCCGGTTCCCGTCCCCGTCCCCCGGCCGTCCCGCCGGGGTCTCGCCTCCGCCCGGCTCTGGGCGTGCTGGCGGTGGCGCTGCTGGGCGGGCATCAGTGCCTGGAGCTCGGGCGGCACCGCCGCCCTCTGGCTCCGCCTGGCCCGAGCCCGGCCCCGGCCCCGACGTGGGCTCCAGTCCCGGCCCCGGCCCGGCTCCTCCCGGGCCCCGCGGAGGACACACGCGGCGCGGCCGCTCCCGCCGCCCCGCTGCGGCTTCCCCGGCCCGAGCTCCGCCGCTCGGCACCGCGGCCGTCGGCCCCGAGCCGCCGCTGTCCCGTTCCAGGGACAGAACGCCTGGGGAGGGCCGGCCCGGGGCGCTCGGGGAGCGCTCGGGGGGCCGCTCCTGGCCCCGGGCCGAGCGCTGACAGCCCCGTCCCGCCCGCAGGGAAGGCGCAGGAGGAGGCCCTGCAGGAGCGGTACCGGCTGGGTTCGCTGCTGGGCAGCGGCGGCTTCGGCAGCGTCTTCGCAGCCACGCGGCTCTCGGACGGCGCCCCGGTGAGCGGCGGGGCCGGCGGCAGGCACAGGAGGAGGGGGCGGAGGAGGAGGAGGAGGAGGAGGTGGAGGAGGAAGGGAAGGAGGGGGAGGAGGAGGAGAAGGAGGAAGGAAAGGAGGAGGAGGAGGAGGGGTAGGAGGGGAAGAAGGAGGAGGAGGAGGTGGAGGAGGAGGGAAGGAGGGGAGGAGGGGGCTGGGCAGGGACAGGTGGCGAGCTCAGCCCGCTGCTGCTCTTGGCTTGCAGGTGGCCATCAAAAGGGTGCCAAGGAACCGCGTCCGGCACTGGGGCGAGCTGGTGAGTGAGCGGGGCCAGCGGCAGAAGCTGGGCGGGGATGAGCCGAGGCCCGGCAGGCTGGAAGCCACCAGGACACCTCGAGGGAGAGCAGGCGTGGGGCCAGCGCAAGGCGCAGAGCATCCCGGGCCGGGTGAGGGGTTCCCGACCCCTGGCACGGCATCAGCCCCACTGATGGCATCGCGCTCCTCCCGCAGCCCGACGGCACCAGCGCACCCCTGGAGGTCGTGCTGCTGGCCAAGGTGTCCCACTGGCTTCCCCGGTGTCGTCCAGCTGCTGGAGTGGAAGGAGCTCCCCAGTGACGTCTTGATGGTGCTGGAACGCCCGGAGAGGTGCCAGGACCTGCACCATTTCATTCAGGAACGGGGGTTCCTGTCTGAGGAGTTGGCGCGGGAGCTGTTCCGCCAGGTGCTGGAGGCCGTGCGGCACTGCACCAGCTGCGGGGTCCTGCACAGAGACATCAAACCAGAGAACATCCTGGTTGACCTGGCCACCGGGGCAGGCCAAACTGATTGACTTTGGCTGCGGCACCTACCTGCAAGACACAGCCTACACTCGTTTTGCAGGTGAGCCCACGCAGGGGTGTGCTCTCAGTCCCGTCATCTCAGGGCCCAACACCTCACAGCCCAAGCTGGGTGTGGCAGCGGGGATTCTCCCTTTTGCTGCCCTTCATGGCACTGAGATTTCAGCTGAGTTGCTTTTGAGCAGGGCTGGGTGGGGAGACAGCTTCCAGCCCTGCTGGCAGCCTTTGCCCACCACTCTGCCCAGGACTGGGGCTGGGGCTGGGGCAGCCAGCCTGACAAAACACCCGTGGGTGGGGGTAGCAGAGAGGGGGGCCGGAACCTGTGTCCCAGCCGGTTTGGTGTGCAGGTGACAAAGGGCTTGGACTGCTCCACTCACCTGGTTTGGTTTGGATTCATAATGTTTTTGGGGCAGTGCAGGCAGGGAGGATGAGGGCATGGTTTTCCCAAGCAATGAGTGGGTTTTTTCCGTCATGGTTGGGCCTTGACAGGACTTCTGCTGCCCTCTTCAGCACCAGTGGCTTCTTTTCCATCCCCGAGTCTGTACACAAGTCCCAGGTGCTGGCGAGAGGGCAGCGGTCACCCCGTGTGCCACTGGGGCAGCCCCCACACACCCAGGGATGCTGGGGTCAGGCTCAGGGAGCAGCAGCGTCCCCCTGATGAACCCCATCTGTATTCCATAGGAACACGGTCATACAGCCCCCCGGAATGGACCCAGTTTGGCTGGTACTATGGCAAGCCAGCTACCATCTGGTCCCTGGGCATCCTGCTGCACCAGATGGTCTGCGGGAGCACCCTTTCAGGAGGAGCCAGAACATCAGCTGGGACCATCAACTCTCGCTGCCACAACGGCTCTCTCAAGGTGGATCCTCATCTCTGGCCACGGGGGCAATACCAGTGCTGGGAGACAGCAGCAGCTCGTGAGCATCCCGCTCTGGCAGCTGCTGAGGAGGTGGCACATGTCCTGCTCTCCTGCTCTCCTCCAAAACAGGGAATTGATGGGGACGTTTAGGCCCAGCTCTGAGCACATCCAGCATGGCCTGGGCACGGGAATAGTGGGGCAAAGCCAACAGGAGCCTTCTCCAACTGACCGGCGGTTTCTGGTTTCTCTGCCCAGAGTGCCAAGATCTGATCAGGCGGTGTTTATCCATGCTGGACTGGGACAGGCCCTCTTTAGAAGAGCTGTTCTGTGATCCCTGCTGCAGGATATTGATCTGCCCTAGAAGAAGGGAGAGAGCCACAGGCACGCTTTGATGCAAGGCCCTGGTAAGTTACAGCTCCACACATGCCTTGGCAATGAGAAGCAAAGGAACCCAGACATTTTGTCCTGCCTGTGTCACTGCCCAGGGGTCATCAGATGGGAACACGCAGCCCTTGTGCTGGAGCTCAGCTGCTCTGCCTAGCACTGGTGGCCACCATCCGAGCTGGTTTTGCTTGTCCTGGTTCCCTGACAGCTGGGCCCTGGGCAGAACCCTGACAGCCTGGGCTCACCCCAGGGAAGGAGAAGGAGCCCCTGGAGAAGCTGTACCAGGTGGGGCTGCTGCTGCTGGGGACACGGAGGATGACATCAAGGATGACAACCTCTTCCTCCACCTGGTCACCGGCAGGTGAGGTGGAGGATGATGGACTTTGATTCTGGCACCTTCTCCAAAGCCAGGCTGCACAGGGAATGTGCAGATGAGTCCACACGCAGGGGGATGCTCCCAGATTTGGGCATTGCACAGCCTGGCCAGGAACCAAAGGTTCCCCCCTTTGCTGGGCGGGATGCAGCTGATCCTTCAGTCCGCTGCCAGGCTGCTTTTGGCAGGGCTGGGGGATGGGCTGGGGTGCTGATGAAATGGGAGTGGCTCCTGGCCCTGCCAACAGCCCCAGCACCCACCGTGCCCCGGGCTGGGGCTGGGGCAGCCAGCCCGACACAAACAAACCCTCATGGTGGGAGCAGAGGTGGGACTCCAGAACCTGTGCAGGGGCTGCTTTGCTTTGCAGGCAAGGAAGGGCTTGGGCTGCTCCACTGCCCCTGTTTGCTTGGGATCACCGTTATTTTGGGGGGCAGTGCAGGGGGGAAGGGAGAAAAGCCTGGGCTTCCCTCACCTGTGGGTGGGTTTTTCCTGGCATGCAGGGGTTGGGCCTTCCTCAAGCCTCTGACAGAGAATAAGATTTTGGACCTTTTTCTTGTTCCCCTTTTTGTCTGTAATCTATTTTCAATCATTTGTTGTGTGTTTTTCTAGAGGAAGCTTTCCAGGTGGGGTCCAGTCTGGATGGGGAAGTGCTTGGGAGCAGCTGTGGCGTGGATGGGCCGTGCCCTTGGAGAAGGCTGAGGACATCGTTTGGGACCAGCTTTTCTTCCAGCGTGATGTGGGTCTTGTCTGCTTGGCATGGTGGGATCAGAGCTTTGGGGAGATGGCAGCGAGCACAGGAGCATCCTGCTCTGGGCAGCTGCTGAGGGCTGGATGTGCCGTGGCCGGCTGCAGGCTGGGCACATGTCCTGCCCTCCTGCTCTGCTCCCACAGGCAGCAGGGATGGGCAGCTCTGGGCACAGCTCTGGGCACGGCCAGCACGGCCTGGGCACCGCGGGCGGCTGGGACAAGGGGCCAGGAGCCTTCAGCTGACGGGCGCTTTCTGGTTTCTCTCCTTGCAGCCGGGCTCTGCAGGTGCTGAGGCTGCTCTGGGCTCTGCCAGGGCTCTGCTGGAGCTCAGCACCGGGCCGCAATCAGCCAAAGAAGAAATGGGGTGACCTGCAGCACAGACCTGCTGGAGCATTTCAGCAACACAGCTCAAGTGTGCAGAGTGTACACCTCCAAGGGCAAACATGACACCACCCAAAAATTAAACTTGTTCAATAACTTCTGAAATGAAATCAATCTGGGATGACCCCAAATGACATTTTGCAGCTTGCTCAAGCTGTAGCTCAGCCCTTCTCTGAACTGTTCTCTCCCCCACCTGCCTTTTACTTCCCAACTGCTCCCTCTTGTCCCCCAGTGAGTTCCCAGCCCATGGCAGTCTCCATCACACTGTCGCCTTCCTTGGTGCCCCTCACCATGAGGAAGGCCGAGCCCCAGGCTTAGGGACTCATCCTGTCACTGGCTGAGGAGCAGCAATGTCTCAGAGCTCCAGTGGGATTTTAGTGTCATTCAGAGCTGCTCTCCAGCCCTCAGCTCTCCTCACTGCTGAGTTCCCACTCCCTTTTCCTCGTCCTTGCAGCAGGATGAGCTCAGTGAATCCCCTTGAGCCTCCCCACTCTTCCCAGCCCACGCACCCACCTAAGTTAGGCTGAAGCTGCAGCTTCTCTGTCTCCTGTGGCACACCAGTCCAGTCCCCTGTGCGGGGAGCCCCAGCCCCAGAGCACAGCACTCAGCAGTGCACTCCGGGCTGGAGCAGCTCCCTCCCAGCCCCAGCCCAGGGACCCCTCCAGCCCCGGGGCTTGGGGCACCGTCAGCACCCGCTGCTCCAGCCACCGCTTCTGCTGGCCCTGACAGCAACACCCAAAGTGGGGCTGATCCCGAGGGAGCAGCAGCAGGGCCTGGATCTGATCCCTGGATCTTCGGCTCGGCTTTGGAGCCCTGCCAGCTCCAAACATCCCCCCAAAAAAATCCCAAACCCAGGCACCCCCCAGGATATTTGGGCTGAGCTCCCCTTCCCCGGGCACCTGCGGGATGGGGGCGATGCTCCCGGGGTGCTGCGAGCTCAGGCAGCGCCAGGGCCACGCGATTCCTTCTCTCCTCTCCTCCGGCTGCTCCCTGCTGCCGCTGCGCCTCTTCCTCCCGCCCTCCCTCCTCCTCCTCCCCCGCTCCCAGATCCTGAACCGTGAGGGGAAAGGAGCGAGGAAAGGGCGGAACCGTGAGGGGAAAGGAGCGAGGAAAGGGCGGAACCGTGAGGGGAAAGGGCCGGGGCCAAGGGGACGCACTGTCCTAAAAAAGCCCGGTTTGACCCAAAATCACCCAAAAGGGCATCAAATGCAGCCTACATCCACATGGTTCGGCCTGACATCAACCAAATGGGATTAAAAGTATCCAGAGGGCTCTAAAATCCAACCAAAGGGGCTTAAAACTGCCCCAGGTGTTTTATAACCCTCAAGAAATGGCTTAACATCACCCGTAAATCTTTCAAATGTGACTAAAATCCAGCCTGAAAGTATCTGGTCCAGCCTAAAATCATCCAAAGGTATCTAAAATCACCAAAATGTCCCTGACACCAACACAAGAAGACCTAAAATCACCCTAAAAAGGCTTGGTTCAAACTAAAATTGCCCAAAGAAGCAAAAAACCCTACTTAATCGGGCCCAAAACACCCAAAAAAGGGACCTAAAATCACCCACACAGGATTAGGATTCACCCATATGGGCCCAGTTTTTCCTAAACTCACCCAAATGGGCCCCAGCCCCACCCCCATGGGCCTAAAATCATCCAAAGGGGTCTGAAATCCCCCCTAAACCCCACCAGATTCGGCCTCAAATCAGCCACAGGGGCTGAAAATCCACCCAAAAAGGCTCGGGATCCCCGCAAGGGATCTGAAGCCCACCCTAAACCTGCCCGGTTCGGCCCAAAATCCCCCAAAGGGGCCGAGCCCGAGGCCGAGCCCGGGATCGGCTCCGGGGTCGCTCCGGGACCTCCGCGTCCGCTCCGGGCAGTTTTGGCCGCGGCCCCGGACGGGCCTGGGCGGGACCAGGAGGGACCAGGGAGGGCTCGGGAGGGGTTTGGGCATTTGGGGCTTTTTTGGGCTTTGGGGAATTGTGTTGGGAGTTTACAGGGAATTGTTGGGGTTTTTGGGGAGAGTTATTGGGTTTGGAGGCAGTTGGGGGATTTTGGGGAGTTTGGATTTTGAGGGGCTTTATTGGTGCTTTGAGGGGGAAGTTTTTTTCCTGGGGGTATTTGGGGGTTAATTGAAATTTTTTGTGTTTTCTTTTGAAGTTCGGAAGGTTTTACTGGGATTTTGTGGGGATTTTGTGGGATCCTCTGGAATTATTTCTGGGTTTTATTGGGATTTTTAGGGGATTTGGAGGCATTTTATTGGAATTGTGGGGGCATTTAGTGGGATTCTTTGGGGATTTGGGTTTTTTAGGAATTTTAGTGGGGATTTGGGGGGGGGTTTGTGGGTTTTTTTGGGTGTTGCCAAGATTTCTTTGGGTCTCGTGAGGATTTTGTGGGGCTTCTTGTGGTTTTGGAGACATTTTGGGGGGGGGATTTGTGGGGTTTAATTGGGATTTTGTGAGCTTTTATTGGGATTCGAGGGGGTTCTAATGGGAATTTGTGAAATTTAATTGCGATTTCATGGGGTTTATTGGGACTTTCAGGGGTTTAAAGCAGATTTTGGTGCCTCTCGGCCCTTCCCCACACCCTGGGACAACTCCAAAGCCCCCCAGAATTCCTCTAAAACCCCCCCAAAATCCCCCAAAAATCCCAATAAAAAACTCCTAAACACCAAAGAATCCCACAAAATCCCAGTGGAACACACCAAAATTAAAAAAAAAAAAAAAAAAAACTCCCAAAAATTTCAATAAACCCCCCAAGAAATAACCACCCCAAAACCCTAAAAAAATCCCCAAAATCCAAAATCATCAAATCCCACAAAACCCCCATAACCCCACAAACCCAGTAATTCTCTCCAAAATCCAATAATTCCCCCTAATCTCCCAACAAAATCCCCCAAAGCCCATAAATGCCACCAAAATCCCCCCAAAATCCCCCCTGAGCCCCCCAGACTCACCGGGGGCCGTCCTGGATCAGGGGGCACCAGCCGGTGGAACAGGAGCCACTTCAGGGGGCCCGCGGAGCTTTTTGGGGAGGGGGCACCATGGGAGACCCCCCAAAAACGGGGGAGGGGAACCCCTGTGGTACCCCCTCCCCAGAAAGCCCCCTCCCCCGGTTCAGGAATAGCCAAATTCAAGAAAATGTAAACCAGGCTTGACTTTCCAGAAATTATTTTTGGCCGGGTTTAGCTGCACCCTCCAGGCTCAGGATCACCGGTGTATTTGCAGGTTTTGCTCTGCATCATCAGCCTGCCCAGACTCTGCTCGGTGTTTCACAAATGGAGAAGACAATGGACATTGTGCCAAGCTTCCTTGCAAACAGCAACACCTGCATCAGCATGACAGAAAAGAAGGAAAAAAAAAAAAAAAAGAAAATAATCAGCGGTTAGAACAGAGCCAGTGTCCCACCATCTTCCCCTCCACTGTTATTATAGAGGCAAACCTGGGCCTAAAGCTTCCACCTCTCAGTTCCTGATGCTATTTGACTTCAGCCTTGACTCCCCCTGATCTACCTGACTGCCGTCCAAGTGGGGCTGGGGATGCTCAGCCTGGAAACAGGAGACACTGGGGAGGCCTCAGTGCAGCTCTGCAGGACTGGAAGGGTCCCACAGGAAAGATGGGGACAGTGTTCAGCCGGGCCCGTGGCAACAGGACAAGGGGGGATGGCTTTCAACTGCAGGAGGCTGACTGAAGTTGGATCTGAGGGAGCTGCTCTTTTACACGGAGGCTGCTGAGGCACTGGCCCAGGCTGTGGATGCCCCATCCTTGGCAACAGGGCTGTGAGCAGCATGGGCTGGGGAAGATTGCTCAGCTCGGAACAAGATGCTCTTTAGATCCACTGTGATGTCACAGATGTGATGTTCCAGCAGGAACCTCCAGCATCCAGCAAAGAGCACAACACAACCACTGGCCCTTGTGTCAGCCCACCCTGTGCCAGCCCTCGTGTCAGCTCACCCTTCACCATGTTCCCTGTCACCCTTCTCGTCACCTGCGCCCTGATGCTCCCATCAGTCCTGAAAGCTCTCTGTTGCCTGGATTTTGTCATCCGTCCCTGCAGGATGCTCACATTTGTCCTGAGGAAGGTACGGTGCCATTCCATGGAGGTGGACACCCCCCAGCTGCCCGGCTGGGCTGGAGTTCTGTGGGGATGGGGTGGGACAGGGACCCCACTCTGAGGTGTTGCTATCTCTGCAGGCTGTCACAGACAGAGAGGACGAGATGGAGGTGGACATGCAGGCTGATAGAGAGGAGGACATGGAAGTGGATGGGGAAGAGAGTGGAGACGAAGAGATGGAGGTGGACATGGAGATTGATACCGAGGAGGAGATGGAAGTGGATGGGGAAGAGAGTGGAGATGAAGAGATGGAGGTGGACATGGAGATTGATACCGAGGAGGAGATGGAAGTGGATGGGGAAGAGAGTGGAGACGAAGAGATGGAGGTGGACATGGAGATTGATACTGAGGAGGAGATGGAAGTGGATGGAGAAGAGAGTGGAGAGGAAGAGATGGAGGTGGACATGCAGATGGATACAGAGGAGGAGATGGAAGTGGATGGAGAAGAGAGTGGTGAAGAAGAGATGGAGGTAGATGTGGAAGAGGAGATGGACATGGAAATGGAAGAGTACCTTGAGGACATGGACATTGATGAGAAAGATGAGGGAGAGGCCATGATCTTGGGATGAAGACCAATCCCAGCAGCAGGACAGGCATGTGGTCCCCACAGGCAGAGCAGGTCCCCTGCTGCCAGGCTGGGACTGGGCTGGGTGGTCCCTGCTCAGGGATGTGGGACCCGGTGCATTGGGTTCTGGTGGCCATCCCCAGCCTGTGCTGCGCTCGCTGGGCCAGCCTGGGGGCACATGGAAGAGCCCTCTCTGCCTGATTGGAGTGACTGTGCCTCTTGCTTTTCCTCAAGGATGATGGAGATCCCGGACAGAGATGCCACCCTTTTGTACATACGTTGTGGAGTTTGTTGTTGTCTTTAGGCTATAGGTTTTAGGGCTTCTTTTTGGCTTCTGTAAATACGTTTCATAGACTTTTGTTAGATATGTTCTTGGGTATATACGTTCCATAGATAGTTGTTGTTACAAATATTCTTACAATGTAAATGTGTTCTGTGTTTTCTTTGCTGTTTTTCTGAAAATAAACAAGCTTTATTTTTCACACCCCAGTTCTCTTTCCATTTGCTAAAGGCACAGGTAGCATTTGCAAAGTTGTGGTTTCCGCTTGCTCCAGGTTCCCAGGGCTGGAGGTCGGTGGGGGCGCTGGTACAGCCACAACCTTTTGTTTGGGGGCAATATTGGGAAGGGGGTGGGAGAGGGGGCACAGGGGGAGGTGGGACCCACTGAGGCTCCCCCAGGTCACCCCAGGACCCCCAGGCCCCGTCCCAGCCCCCCCAGTTCCCTCCGCAGCCCCGGCTGAGGGGGGCTCAGCCCAGGAGCCGCCGTCGTTCGGGGCTCCCCCGAGGGCAGCCAACGGGAGAGCTCCCGGCTCAGAGAGGCCCCAGCAGAGGAGGGGATCTTGTCCCTCCTCGAGGGCCCTGAAGGGTCTTCAGGCCCCTCTGAAGAGGAGTTTTTCTCTTTTTAAGGATTTTTGGGGGGACCTCACCATTTCAAGGGTGTTTTTTCCTCCCCATTTTCAGGTGTTTGTGGGGCCACAGCCCCACAAGCCCCTTTTCAGGGGTGATCATGATGGCTTTAAGTGACATTTTTCTGGGGGACTCACTCCAAGCCGCTGTAGGGGATGTTTTGCCCCCCAGGGTGGATTTTTGGGGTTTAAGGGCCCCCGCTCTGGTCGAGTCCCACTCTAACTCCCCTGAAGAGGCGAACACCACTCCTGCTGATTCCGGCAGCGGAGCCCGGGGAGGGTTGGGAGTCCTGGGAGGATTTAGGGGTACCTGGGAGGGTTTGGGGGTCCCAGGAGGGTTTGGGAGTCCCGAGAGGATCTGGGGGTACCCGGGTGATGCCGATGATGGTGATGGGGACCCCGTGCTGAGTATAAACTTCCCTGAAGAATTCCTGGGGGGGTTTTGTCTATCTCCAGGGTTTTTCGGGTCCTGGTGGATTTTGGGGGGATTCCCAGGGGGGTTTTAGGGATTCCCAAAGGGGGGGATTGGGCAATCCCAGGGCAGACCCAAGGCTGGTTTGGGGTACCTGCTGGTGACAGAGATGGGGAACCCCTGCCAGGACCGAACCTTCTCAGGGGGGTCTGGGGCGTGCTGGGAGGTCTTGTGGGAATTTTGATGTCCTGGGAGGGTTTGGGGGGTGTCTCTGTGGGGTTTTTGCGGTCTTGGGGAGTTTTTGGACGGCCCAGGGATGGTTTTGGGGTCCCGGGGAGGTCGAGGTGTCCCGGGGGGTTTGGGGGTCCCAGGAGGGTTTGGGGGTTCCTGGGCGATGCCGGTGACTGAGCTGGGACCCCGTGCCGGGTATGAACCTTCTCACTGCGCACGGGCAGCGTCAGCGTGTTCAGGGAGATCCTGGGGGGCCCGGGGGTCACCCCAAAACCCAGGGGACCCCAAGTGCTCAGGGACCCCCCCAAACTCCCCTCACCGTTGGATCTGCTGCAGGCAGGGGGGCACCAGCACTCGCCCCCACCCCCACCATCACAGGGGGCTGTGGAAGAAATCTGGGGGTGCACGGACAGGTCAGGGGGACCCCCAAAGTCCTGGGAAAGGGTAAACACAGGGGAACTCCCAGGAATCCCCACTGGGGGCTTAGGGGAGATCCAGGAGGAGTTTGGGCGAGCTTAATTGTGTCACTATCATCAGCAAAGAGGACTGCAAGGGTCCCCGGTGTCCCCATTCCCAGCAAAAGGTGGGAAAACCCAGGCTGGCTGGGAATAGGGGTCTCGGATGTCCTCGGTGTTGAGGAAAGGAGGGGCTGGGCGCTAGGAAAGGCAGGAATAGGGGTCCAGGGGGTCTCTGGGTGAAGGAAAAGGGGGCTCTGGGGGCTGGAGGGCCGGCATGGCCAGGAAAGGGGTGCAGGGCTCCCGGGGCCGCCAGGGGCTGCTCCCAGCAGGAGCCCAGTTGCTGCCAGTCACTCCCCATTATGATACAATTTGCCCCCAGCGCTGTCCCCGTTGTTCCCAGTGCCATCCACTGTTTTCCCAGTTCTCCCAGTTGCCCCTAAATTAGTCCCAGTCACTCCCAGTACGATCCCTGTATGAGTCCTGTATGATCCCAGTCTCTCCCAGCAGGGCCCCAGTCACTCACCCTTGTCCCCAGTTGCCCCCAGCGTGGTCCCAGTTACCCCCAGCACATTTCCAGTGGCTCCCAGTGTGTCCCAGTCCTAGTGCTTGTTCTGGTGCTTTCCATGAACTGACTGAACTCTTGATTTATGAACCAATGCACTAGATGTGGAATCCTCTACACTGAACTCAGAAACAAATGCCCTCTGTCAGAGCATTTTCATCTTCTAGATCACTTTCAAGATGCCCATGGGGATGTTGCAATGATTATCACACAGCTCTCCATTTCTGGCTGCAGGCTCTGCAGATTCTTTCTCTGCATTCAGTCCGGCTTGCATTCCCTGACAATTCCTGGTACCCCCTCATGGTTTCTTAGGGTAAAACAGTAACAATGAAAACCTTACCAATGGCACAACTGCCCAGCCCACAAGGAAAAGAAAGAACAAGCTGTCAAATCCTTCAAACATTTGCCCTGCTATGCTGCAAGAGTTGAGCTGCACACACGTTGTGGAAAGCCAAGAGAAACTGCAGCTGGTGGCACATCTTGTGACAGAAGCTGCACCTTGTTCTCCAGGAAAGGTTCTTGGAAAGAGCAAACAGGAGTGTGGAGAAGATTCTTGGAAAACTGAAACAGCTTTTAAGAAATGAAATGAAAATGGCAAGAAACAACTGAAGATGTTTTTCTCTGTTTTTTTTATGCTCCTCTTTTCCATCTTGAACTACTGCTCCATCCCCTTAATCCAAATAGATCTCATCTCTAAGATTCATTACTTGGCGAATTTTAGACCCTGTAAAATACCATGAGCTACACACAGTTTCACAGTTTGCCTTCCCCATTTTCGTTTTGTTTTTTTTGGGGTTTTTTTGGGTTTTTTTTTTTTGGTTTTTTTTGGTTGTTTTTTTTTTGTTTTCTTTTGGGTTTTTTTTTTGGGGTTTTTTTGTTTTTTAATCATTGCTGGAGAGGTAAGTGCAGTGCCTGGGTAAGGTACAAATTCTGCATTCAGGGAATGTGCTCCGATAGGGTTTGATCCTCAGCGGGGACAAGGCACAGCAGCGCTCAAGGGGATTCCTGTTCCCCTGTGTAGGAGTCCAGACTCTGGGTCTGGGCTGAACAGGGCAAAGTTCCCGTGTTTGGACAGGCTCAGGGGCTGCCCCTGGGGAGCGGGGGGCTGGGCGCGGGGGCGAGCAGGCAACGGAAAAACGGACACGGGGACAAACGGCCCCGGAGCTTCAGTTGCAGCGGCAGCAGCGGCAGCAGCAGCAGCGGCAGCAGCGGCAGCAGCGAAAGCAGATAGTCTATCGACCCCCTCGCACTCCTCTCCCTCTCCCGCTGTCCCGCACCCTCTCCTGCTCTCCCTTTCACGGTGTCCCCTCCTCTCCCAGTCTCCCTCTCCCCTGCTGGCCTGGGCCATGTCCCCAGCCCGTCACCGGCCCCGTCCCCGCCCCGGTTCCCGTCCCCGTCCCCGGCCGTCCCGCCGGGGTCTCGCCTCCGCCCGGCTCTGGGCGTGCTGGCGGTGGCGCTGCTGGGCGGGCATCAGTGCCTGGAGCTCGGGCGGCACCGCCGCCCTCTGGCTCCGCCTGGCCCGAGCCCGGCCCCGGCCCCGACGTGGGCTCCAGTCCCGGCCCCGGCCCCGGCTCCTCCCGGGCCCCGCGGAGGACACACGCGGCGCGGCCGCTCCCGCCGCCCCCGCTGCGGCTTCCCCGGCCTGAGCTCCGCCGCTCGGCACCGCGGCCGTCGGCCCCGAGCCGCCGCTGTCCCGTTCCAGGGACAGAACGCCTGGGGAGGGCCGGCCCGGGGCGCTCGGGGAGCGCTCGGGGGCCGCTCCTGGCCCCGGGCCGAGCGCTGACAGCCCCGTCCCGCCCGCAGGGAAGGCGCAGCAGGGCCTGAAGGAGCGGTACCGGCTGGGTTCGCTGCTGGGCAGCGGCGGCTTCGGCAGCGTCTTCGCAGCCACGCGGCTCTCGGACGGCGCCCCGGTGAGCGGCGGGGCCGGCGGCAGGCACAGGAGGAGGGGGCGGAGGAGGAGGAGGAGGAGGAGGTGGAGGAGGAAGGGAAGGAGGGGGAGGAGGAGGAGAAGGAGGAAGGAAAGGAGGAGGAGGAGGAGGGGTAGGAGGGGAAGAAGGAGGAGGAGGAGGTGGAGGAGGAGGGAAGGAGGGGGAGGAGGGGGCTGGGCAGGGCAGGTGGCGAGCTCAGCCCGCTGCTGCTCTTGGCTTGCAGGTGGCCATCAAAAGGGTGCCAAGGAACCGCGTCCGGCACTGGGGCGAGCTGGTGAGTGAGCGGGGCCAGCGGCAGAAGCTGGGCGGGGATGAGCCGAGGCCCGGCAGGCTGGAAGCCACCAGGACACCTCGAGGGAGAGCAGGCGTGGGGCCAGCGCAAGGCGCAGAGCATCCCGGGCCGGGTGAGGGGTTCCCGACCCCTGGCACGGCATCAGCCCCACTGATGGCATCGCGCTCCTCCCGCAGCCCGACGGCACCAGCGCACCCCTGGAGGTCGTGCTGCTGGCCAAGGTGTCCACTGGCTTCCCCGGTGTCGTCCAGCTGCTGGAGTGGAAGGAGCTCCCCAGTGACGTCTTGATGGTGCTGGAACGCCCGGAGAGGTGCCAGGACCTGCACCATTTCATTCAGGAACGGGGGTTCCTGTCTGAGGAGTTGGCGCGGGAGCTGTTCCGCCAGGTGCTGGAGGCCGTGCGGCACTGCACCAGCTGCGGGGTCCTGCACAGAGACATCAAACCAGAGAACATCCTGGTTGACCTGGCCACCGGGCAGGCCAAACTGATTGACTTTGGCTGCGGCACCTACCTGCAAGACACAGCCTACACTCGTTTTGCAGGTGAGCCCACGCAGGGGTGTGCTCTCAGTCCCGTCATCTCAGGGCCCAACACTCACAGCCCAAGCTGGGTGTGGCAGCGGGGATTCTCCCTTTTGCTGCCCTTCATGGCACTGAGATTTCAGCTGAGTTGCTTTTGAGCAGGGCTGGGTGGGGAGACAGCTTCCAGCCCTGCTGGCAGCCTTTGCCCACCACTCTGCCCAGGACTGGGGCTGGGGCTGGGGCAGCCAGCCTGACAAAACACCCCGTGGGTGGGGGTAGCAGAGAGGGGGGCCGGAACCTGTGTCCCAGCCGGTTTGGTGTGCAGGTGACAAAGGGCTTGGACTGCTCCACTCACCTGGTTTGGTTTGGATTCATAATGTTTTTGGGGCAGTGCAGGCAGGGAGGATGAGGGCATGGTTTTCCCAAGCAATGAGTGGGTTTTTTCCCGTCATGGTTGGGCCTTGACAGGACTTCTGCTGCCCTCTTCCAGCACCAGTGGCTTCTTTTCCATCCCCGAGTCTGTACACAAGTCCCAGGTGCTGGCGAGAGGGCAGCGGTCACCCCGTGTGCCACTGGGGCAGCCCCCACACACCCAGGGATGCTGGGGTCAGGCTCAGGGAGCAGCAGCGTCCCCCTGATGAACCCCATCTGTATTCCATAGGAACACGGTCATACAGCCCCCCGGAATGGACCCAGTTTGGCTGGTACTATGGCAAGCCAGCTACCATCTGGTCCCTGGGCATCCTGCTGCACCAGATGGTCTGCGGGGAGCACCCTTTCAGGAGGAGCCAGAACATCAGCTGGGACCATCAACTCTCGCTGCCACAACGGCTCTCTCAAGGTGGATCCTCATCTCTGGCCACGGGGGCAATACCAGTGCTGGGAGACAGCAGCAGCTCGTGAGCATCCCGCTCTGGCAGCTGCTGAGGAGGTGGCACATGTCCTGCTCTCCTGCTCTCCTCCAAAACAGGGAATTGATGGGGACGTTTAGGCCCAGCTCTGAGCACATCCAGCATGGCCTGGGCACGGGAATAGTGGGGCAAAGCCAACAGGAGCCTTCTCCAACTGACCGGCGGTTTCTGGTTTCTCTGCCCAGAGTGCCAAGATCTGATCAGGCGGTGTTTATCCATGCTGGACTTGGACAGGCCCTCTTTAGAAGAGCTGTTCTGTGATCCCTGGCTGCAGGATATTGATCTGCCCTAGAAGAAGGGAGAGAGCCACAGGCACGCTTTGATGCAAGGCCCTGGTAAGTTACAGCTCCACACATGCCTTGGCAATGAGAAGCAAAGGAACCCAGACATTTTGTCCTGCCTGTGTCACTGCCCAGGGGTCATCAGATGGGAACACGCAGCCCTTGTGCTGGAGCTCAGCTGCTCTGCCTAGCACTGGTGGCCACCATCCGAGCTGGTTTTGCTTGTCCTGGTTCCCTGACAGCTGGGGCCCTGGGCAGAACCCTGACAGCCTGGGCTCACCCCAGGGAAGGAGAAGGAGCCCCTGGAGAAGCTGTACCAGGTGGGGCTGCTGCTGCTGGGGACACGGAGGATGACATCAAGGATGACAACCTCTTCCTCCACCTGGTCACCGGCAGGTGAGGTGGAGGATGATGGACTTTGATTCTGGCACCTTCTCCAAAGCCAGGCTGCACAGGGAATGTGCAGATGAGTCCACACGCAGGGGGATGCTCCCAGATTTGGGCATTGCACAGCCTGGCCAGGAACCAAAGGTTCCCCCCTTTGCTGGGGCGGATGCAGCTGATCCTTCAGTCCGCTGCCAGGCTGCTTTTGGCAGGGCTGGGGGGATGGGCTGGGGTGCTGATGAAATGGGAGTGGGCTCCTGGCCCTGCCAACAGCCCCAGCACCCACCGTGCCCCGGGCTGGGGCTGGGGCAGCCAGCCCGACACAAACAAACCCTCATGGTGGGAGCAGAGGTGGGACTCCAGAACCTGTGCAGGGGCTGCTTTGCTTTGCAGGCAAGGAAGGGCTTGGGCTGCTCCACTGCCCCTGTTTGCTTGGGATCACCGTTATTTTGGGGGGCAGTGCAGGGGGGAAGGGAGAAAAGCCTGGGCTTCCCTCACCTGTGGGTGGGTTTTTCCCTGGCATGCAGGGGTTGGGCCTTCCTCAAGCCTCTGACAGAGATAAGATTTTGGACCTTTTTTCTTGTTCCCCTTTTTGTCTGTAATCTATTTTCAATCATTTGTTGTGTGTTTTTCTAGAGGAAGCTTTCCAGGTGGGGTCCAGTCTGGATGGGGAAGTGCTTGGGAGCAGCTGTGGCGTGGATGGGCCGTGCCCTTGGAGAAGGCTGAGGACATCGTTTGGGACCAGCTTTTCTTCCAGCGTGATGTGGGTCTTGTCTGCTTGGCATGGTGGGATCAGAGCTTTGGGGAGATGGCAGCGAGCACAGGAGCATCCTGCTCTGGGCAGCTGCTGAGGGCTGGATGTGCCGTGGCCGGCTGCAGGCTGGGCACATGTCCTGCCCTCCTGCTCTGCTCCCAAGGCAGCAGGGATGGGCAACTCTGGGCACAGCTCTGGGCACGGCCAGCACGGCCTGGGCACCGCGGGCGGCTGGGACAAGGGGCCAGGAGCCTTCAGCTGACGGGCGCTTTCTGGTTTCTCTCCTTGCAGCCGGGCTCTGCAGGTGCTGAGGCTGCTCTGGGCTCTGCCAGGGCTCTGCTGGAGCTCAGCACCGGGCCGCAATCAGCCAAAGAAGAAATGGGGTGACCTGCAGCACAGACCTGCTGGAGCATTTCAGCAACACAGCTCAAGTGTGCAGAGTGTACACCTCCAAGGGCAAACATGACACCACCCAAAAATTAAACTTGTTCAATAACTTCTGAAATGAAATCAATCTGGGATGACCCCAAATGACATTTTGCAGCTTGCTCAAGCTGTAGCTCAGCCCTTCTCTGAACTGTTCTCTCCCCCACCTGCCTTTTACTTCCCAACTGCTCCCTCTTGTCCCCCAGTGAGTTCCCAGCCCATGGCAGTCTCCATCACACTGTCGCCTTCCTTGGTGCCCCTCACCATGAGGAAGGCCGAGCCCCAGGCTTAGGGACTCATCCTGTCACTGGCTGAGGAGCAGCAATGTCTCAGAGCTCCAGTGGGATTTTAGTGTCATTCAGAGCTGCTCTCCAGCCCTCAGCTCTCCTCACTGCTGAGTTCCCACTCCCTTTTCCTCGTCCTTGCAGCAGGATGAGCTCAGTGAATCCCCTTGAGCCTCCCCACTCTTCCCAGCCCACGCACCCACCTAAGTTAGGCTGAAGCTGCAGCTTCTCTGTCTCCTGTGGCACACCAGTCCAGTCCCCTGTGCGGGGAGCCCCAGCCCCAGAGCACAGCACTCAGCAGTGCACTCCGGGCTGGAGCAGCTCCCTCCCAGCCCCAGCCCAGGGACCCCTCCAGCCCCGGGGCTTGGGGCACCGTCAGCACCCGCTGCTCCAGCCACCGCTTCTGCTGGCCCTGACAGCAACACCCAAAGTGGGGCTGATCCCGAGGGAGCAGCAGCAGGGCCTGGATCTGATCCCTGGATCTTCGGCTCGGCTTTGGAGCCCTGCCAGCTCCAAACATCCCCCCAAAAAAATCCCAAACCCAGGCACCCCCCAGGATATTTGGGCTGAGCTCCCCTTCCCCGGGCACCTGCGGGATGGGGCGATGCTCCCGGGGTGCTGCGAGCTCAGGCAGCGCCAGGGCCACGCGATTCCTTCTCTCCTCTCCTCCGGCTGCTCCCTGCTGCCGCTGCGCCTCTTCCTCCCGCCCTCCCTCCTCCTCCTCCCCCGCTCCCAGATCCTGAACCGTGAGGGGAAAGGAGCGAGGAAAGGGCGGAACCGTGAGGGGAAAGGAGCGAGGAAAGGGCGGAACCGTGAGGGGAAAGGGCCGGGGCCAAGGGGACGCACTGTCCTAAAAAAGCCCGGTTTGACCCAAAATCACCCAAAAGGGCATCAAATGCAGCCTACATCCACATGGTTCGGCCTGACATCAACCAAATGGGATTAAAAGTATCCAGAGGGCTCTAAAATCCAACCAAAGGGGCTTAAAACTGCCCCAGGTGTTTTATAACCCTCAAGAAATGGCTTAACATCACCCGTAAATCTTTCAAATGTGACTAAAATCCAGCCTGAAAGTATCTGGTCCAGCCTAAAATCATCCAAAGGTATCTAAAATCACCAAAATGTCCCTGACACCAACACAAGAAGACCTAAAATCACCCTAAAAAGGCTTGGTTCAAACTAAAATTGCCCAAAGAAGCAAAAAACCCTACTTAATCGGGCCCAAAACACCCCAAAAAAGGGACCTAAAATCACCCACACAGGATTAGGATTCACCCATATGGGCCCAGTTTTTCCTAAACTCACCCAAATGGGCCCCAGCCCCACCCCCATGGGCCTAAAATCATCCAAAGGGGTCTGAAATCCCCCCTAAACCCCACCAGATTCGGCCTCAAATCAGCCACAGGGGCTGAAAATCCACCCAAAAAGGCTCGGGATCCCCGCAAGGGATCTGAAGCCCACCCTAAACCTGCCCGGTTCGGCCCAAAATCCCCCAAAGGGGCCGAGCCCGAGGCCGAGCCCGGGATCGGCTCCGGGGTCGCTCCGGGACCTCCGCGTCCGCTCCGGGCAGTTTTGGCCGCGGCCCCGGACGGGCCTGGGCGGGACCAGGAGGGACCAGGGAGGGCTCGGGAGGGGTTTGGGCATTTGGGGCTTTTTTGGGCTTTGGGGAATTGTGTTGGGAGTTTACAGGGAATTGTTGGGGTTTTTGGGGAGAGTTATTGGGTTTGGAGGCAGTTGGGGGATTTTGGGGAGTTTGGATTTTGAGGGGCTTTATTGGTGCTTTGAGGGGGAAGTTTTTTTCCTGGGGGTATTTGGGGGTTAATTGAAATTTTTTGTGTTTTCTTTTGAAGTTCGGAAGGTTTTACTGGGATTTTGTGGGGATTTTGTGGGATCCTCTGGAATTATTTCTGGGTTTTATTGGGATTTTTAGGGGATTTGGAGGCATTTTATTGGAATTGTGGGGGCATTTAGTGGGATTCTTTGGGGATTTGGGTTTTTTAGGAATTTTAGTGGGGATTTGGGGGGGGGTTTGTGGGTTTTTTTGGGTGTTGCCAAGATTTCTTTGGGTCTCGTGAGGATTTTGTGGGGCTTCTTGTGGTTTTGGAGACATTTTGGGGGGGGATTTGTGGGGTTTAATTGGGATTTTGTGAGCTTTTATTGGGATTCGAGGGGGTTCTAATGGGAATTTGTGAAATTTAATTGCGATTTCATGGGGTTTATTGGGACTTTCAGGGGTTTAAAGCAGATTTTGGTGCCTCTCGCCCTTCCCCACACCCTGGGACAACTCCAAAGCCCCCCAGAATTCCTCTAAAACCCCCCCAAAATCCCCCAAAAATCCCAATAAAAAACTCCTAAACACCAAAGAATCCCACAAAATCCCAGTGGAACACACCAAAATTAAAAAAAAAAAAAAAAAAAAAACTCCCAAAAATTTCAATAAACCCCCCAAGAAATAACCACCCCCAAAACCCTAAAAAAATCCCCAAAATCCAAAATCATCAAATCCCACAAAACCCCCATAACCCCACAAACCCAGTAATTCTCTCCAAAATCCAATAATTCCCCCTAATCTCCCAACAAAATCCCCCAAAGCCCATAAATGCCACCAAAATCCCCCCAAAATCCCCCCTGAGCCCCCAGACTCACCGGGGGCCGTCCTGGATCAGGGGGCACCAGCCGGTGGAACAGGAGCCACTTCAGGGGGCCCGCGGAGCTTTTTGGGGAGGGGGCACCATGGGAGACCCCCCCAAAAACGGGGGAGGGGAAACCCTGTGGTACCCCCTCCCCAGAAAGCCCCCTCCCCCGGTTCAGGAATAGCCAAATTCAAGAAAATGTAAACCAGGCTTGACTTTCCAGAAATTATTTTTGGCCGGGTTTAGCTGCACCCTCCAGTCTCAGGATCACCGGTGTATTTGCAGGTTTTGCTCTGCATCATCAGCCTGCCCAGACTCTGCTCGGTGTTTCACAAATGGAGAAGACAATGGATATTGTGCCAAGCTTCCTTGCAAACAGCAACACCTGCATCAGCATGACAGAAAAGAAGGAAAAAAAAAAAAAAAAAGAAAATATTCACCGGTTAGAACAGAGCCAGTGTCCCACCATCTTCCCCTCCACTGTTATTATAGAGGCAAACCTGGGCCTAAAGCTTCCACCTCTCAGTTCCTGATGCTATTTGACTTCAGCCTTGACTCCCCCTGATCTACCTGACTGCCGTCCAAGTGGGGCTGGGGATGCTCAGCCTGGAAAGAGGAGACACTGGGGAGGCCTCAGTGCAGCTCTGCAGGACTGGAAGGGTCCCACAGGAAAGATGGGGACAGTGTTCAGCCGGGCCCGTGGCAACAGGACAAGGGGGGATGGCTTTCAACTGCAGGAGGCTGACTGAAGTTGGATCTGAGGGAGCTGCTCTTTTACACGGAGGCTGCTGAGGCACTGGCCCAGGCTGTGGATGCCCCATCCTTGGCAACAGGGCTGTGAGCAGCATGGGCTGGGGAAGATTGCTCAGCTCGGAACAAGATGCTCTTTAGATCCACTGTGATGTCACAGATGTGATGTTCCAGCAGGAACCTCCAGCATCCAGCAAAGAGCACAACACAACCACTGGCCCTTGTGTCAGCCCACCCTGTGCCAGCCCTCGTGTCAGCTCACCCTTCACCATGTTCCCTGTCACTCTTCTCTTCACCTGCGCCCTGATGCTCCCATCAGTCCTGAAAGCTCTCTGTTGCCTGGATTTTGTCATCCGTCCCTGCAGGATGCTCACATTTGTCCTGAGGAAGGTACGGTGCCATTCCATGGAGGTGGACACCCCCCAGCTGCCCGGCTGGGCTGGAGTTCTGTGGGGATGGGGTGGGACAGGGACCCCACTCTGAGGTGTTGCTATCTCTGCAGGCTGTCACAGACAGAGAGGACGAGATGGAGGTGGACATGCAGGCTGATAGAGAGGAGGACATGGAAGTGGATGGGGAAGAGAGTGGAGACGAAGAGATGGAGGTGGACATGGAGATTGATACCGAGGAGGAGATGGAAGTGGATGGGGAAGAGAGTGGAGATGAAGAGATGGAGGTGGACATGGAGATTGATACCGAGGAGGAGATGGAAGTGGATGGGGAAGAGAGTGGAGACGAAGAGATGGAGGTGGACATGGAGATTGATACTGAGGAGGAGATGGAAGTGGATGGAGAAGAGAGTGGAGAGGAAGAGATGGAGGTGGACATGCAGATGGATACAGAGGAGGAGATGGAAGTGGATGGCGAAGAGAGTGGTGAAGAAGAGATGGAGGTAGATGTGGAAGAGGAGATGGACATGGAAATGGAAGAGTACCTTGAGGACATGGACATTGATGAGAAAGATGAGGGAGAGGCCATGATCTTGGGATGAAGACCAATCCCAGCAGCAGGACAGGCATGTGGTCCCCACAGGCAGAGCGGGTCCCCTGCTGCCAGGCTGGGACTGGGCTGGGTGGTCCCTGCTCAGGGATGTGGGACCCGGTGCATTGGGTTCTGGTGGCCATCCCCAGCCTGTGCTGCGCTTGCTGGGCCAGCCTGGGGGCACATGGAAGAGCCCTCTCTGCCTGATTGGAGTGACTGTGCCTCTTGCTTTTCCTCAAGGATGATGGAGATCCCGGACAGAGATGCCACCCTTTTGTACATACGTTGTGGAGTTTGTTGTTGTCTTTAGGCTATAGGTTTTAGGGCTTCTTTTTGGCTTCTGTAAATACGTTTCATAGACTTTTGTTAGATATGTTCTTGGGTATATACGTTCCATAGATAGTTGTTGTTACAAATATTCTTACAATGTAAATGTGTTCTGTGTTTTCTTTGCTGTTTTTCTGAAAATAAACAAGCTTTATTTTTCACACCCCAGTTCTCTTTCCATTTGCTAAAGGCACAGGTAGCGTTTGCAAAGTTGTGGTTTCCGCTTGCTCCAGGTTCCCAGGGCTGGAGGTCAGTGCTGGCACAGCCACAACCTTTTGTTTGGGGGCAATATTGGGAAGGGGGTGGGAGAGGGGGGCACAGGGGGAGGTGGGACCCACTGAGGCTCCCCCAGGTCACCCCAGGACCCCCAGGCCCCGTCCCAGCCCCCCCAGTTCCCTCCGCAGCCCCGGCTGAGGGGGGCTCAGCCCAGGAGCCGCCGTCGTTCGGGGCTCCCCCGAGGGCAGCCAACGGGAGAGCTCCCGGCTCAGAGAGGCCCCAGCAGAGGAGGGGATCTTGTCCCTCCTCGAGGGCCCTGAAGGGTCTTCAGGCCCCTCTGAAGAGGAGTTTTTCCTCTTTTTAAGGATTTTTGGGGGGACCTCACCATTTCAAGGGTGTTTTTTCCTCCCCATTTTCAGGTGTTTGTGGGGCCACAGCCCCACAAGCCCCTTTTCAGGGGTGATCATGATGGCTTTAAGTGACATTTTTCTGGGGGACTCACTCCAAGCCGCTGTAGGGGATGTTTTGCCCCCCAGGGTGGATTTTTGGGGTTTAAGGGCTCCCGCTCTGGTCGAGTCCCACTCTAACTCCCCTGAAGAGGCGAACACCACTCCTGCTGATTCCGGCAGCGGAGCCCGGGGAGGGTTGGGAGTCCTGGGAGGATTTAGGGGTACCTGGGAGGGTTTGGGGGTCCCAGGAGGGTTTGGGAGTCCCGAGAGGATCTGGGGGTACCCGGGTGATGCCGATGATGGTGATGGGGACCCCGTGCTGAGTATAAACTTCCCTGAAGAATTCCTGGGGGGGGTTTTGTCTATCTCCAGGGTTTTTCGGGTCCTGGTGGATTTTGGGGGGATTCCCAGGGGGGTTTTAGGGATTCCCAAAGGGGGGGATTGGGCAATCCCAGGGCAGACCCAAGGCTGGTTTGGGGTACCTGCTGGTGACAGAGATGGGGAACCCCTGCCAGGACCGAACCTTCTCAGGGGGGTCTGGGGCGTGCTGGGAGGTCTTGTGGGAATTTTGATGTCCTGGGAGGGTTTGGGGGGTGTCTCTGTGGGGTTTTTGCGGTCTTGGGGAGTTTTTGGACGGGCCCAGGGATGGTTTTGGGGTCCCGGGGAGGTCGAGGTGTCCCGGGGGGTTTGGGGGTCCCAGGAGGGTTTGGGGGTTCCTGGGCGATGCCGGTGACTGAGCTGGGACCCCGTGCCGGGTATGAACCTTCTCACTGCGCACGGGCAGCGTCAGCGTGTTCAGGGAGATCCTGGGGGGCCCGGGGGTCACCCCAAAACCCAGGGGACCCCAAGTGCTCAGGGACCCCCCCAAACTCCCCTCACCGTTGGATCTGCTGCAGGCAGGGGGGCACCAGCACTCGGCCCCCACCCCCACCATCACAGGGGGCTGTGGAAGAAATCTGGGGGTGCACGGACAGGTCAGGGGGACCCCCAAAGTCCTGGGAAAGGGTAAACACAGGGGAACTCCCAGGAATCCCCACTGGGGGCTTAGGGGAGATCCAGGAGGAGTTTGGGCGAGCTTAATTGTGTCACTATCATCAGCAAAGAGGACTGCAAGGGTCCCCGGTGTCCCCATTCCCAGCAAAAGGTGGGAAAACCCAGGCTGGCTGGGAATAGGGGTCTCGGATGTCCTCGGTGTTGAGGAAAGGAGGGGCTGGGCGCTAGGAAAGGCAGGAATAGGGGTCCAGGG
Organism: Anomalospiza imberbis; assembly: GCF_031753505.1. NCBI lineage: Eukaryota > Metazoa > Chordata > Aves > Passeriformes > Viduidae > Anomalospiza > Anomalospiza imberbis. The sequence goes on from NW_027099381.1 coordinate 24,388, forward strand.
GGTCTCTGGGTGAAGGAAAAGGGGGCTCTGGGGGCTGGAGGGCCGGCATGGCCAGGAAAGGGGTGCAGGGCTCCCGGGGCCGCCAGGGGCTGCTCCCAGCAGTAGCCCAGTTGCTGCCAGTCACTCCCCATTATGATACAATTTGCCCCCAGCGCTGTCCCCGTTGTTCCCAGTGCCATCCACTGTTTTCCCAGTTCTCCCAGTTGCCCCTAAATTAGTCCCAGTCACTCCCAGTACGATCCCTGTATGAGTCCTGTATGATCCCAGTCTCTCCCAGCAGGGCCCCAGTCACTCACCCTTGTCCCCAGTTGCCCCCAGCGTGGTCCCAGTTACCCCCAGCACATTTCCAGTGGCTCCCAGTGTGTCCCAGTCCTAGTGCTTGTTCTGGTGCTTTCCATGAACTGACTGAACTCTTGATTTATGAACCAATGCACTAGATGTGGAATCCTCTACACTGAACTCAGAAACAAATGCCCTCTGTCAGAGCATTTTCATCTTCTAGATCACTTTCAAGATGCCCATGGGGATGTTGCAATGATTATCACACAGCTCTCCATTTCTGGCTGCAGGCTCTGCAGATTCTTTCTCTGCATTCAGTCCGGCTTGCATTCCCTGACAATTCCTGGTACCCCCTCATGGTTTCTTAGGGTAAAACAGTAACAATGAAAACCTTACCAATGGCACAACTGCCCAGCCCACAAGGAAAAGAAAGAACAAGCTGTCAAATCCTTCAAACATTTGCCCTGCTATGCTGCAAGAGTTGAGCTGCACACACGTTGTGGAAAGCCAAGAGAAACTGCAGCTGGTGGCACATCTTGTGACAGAAGCTGCACCTTGTTCTCCAGGAAAGGTTCTTGGAAAGAGCAAACAGGAGTGTGGAGAAGATTCTGGGAAAACTGAAACAGCTTTTAAGAAATGAAATGAAAATGGCAAGAAACAACTGAAGATGTTTTTCTCTGTTTTTTTTATGCTCCTCTTTTCCATCTTGAACTACTGCTCCATCCCCTTAATCCAAATAGATCTCATCTCTAAGATTCATTACTTGGCGAATTTTAGACCCTGTAAAATACCATGAGCTACACACAGTTTCACAGTTTGCCTTCCCCATTTTCGTTTTGTTTTTTTTGGGGTTTTTTTGGGTTTTTTTTTTTTGGTTTTTTTGGTTGTTTTTTTTTTGTTTTCTTTTGGGTTTTTTTTTGGGGTTTTTTTGTTTTTTTAATCATTGCTGGAGAGGTAAGTGCAGTGCCTGGGTAAGGTACAAATTCTGCATTCAGGGAAGGTGCTCCGATAGGGTTTGATCCTCAGCGGGGACAAGGCACAGCAGCGCTCAAGGGGATTCCTGTTCCCCTGTGTAGGAGTCCAGACTCTGGGTCTGGGCTGAACAGGGCAAAGTTCCCGTGTTTGGACAGGCTCAGGGGCTGCCCCTGGGGAGCGGGGGGCTGGGCGCGGGGGCGAGCAGGCAACGGAAAAACGGACACGGGGACAAACGGCCCCGGAGCTTCAGTTGCAGCGGCAGCAGCGGCAGCAGCAGCAGCGGCAGCAGCGGCAGCAGCGAAAGCAGATAGTCTATCGACCCCCTCGCACTCCTCTCCCTCTCCCGCTGTCCCGCACCCTCTCCTGCTCTCCCTTTCACGGTGTCCCCTCCTCTCCCAGTCTCCCTCTCCACTGCTGGCCTGGGCCATGTCCCCAGCCCGTCACCGGCCCCGTCCCCGCCCCGGTTCCCGTCCCCGTCCCCGGCCGTCCCGCCGGGGTCTCGCCTCCGCCCGGCTCTGGGCGTGCTGGCGGTGGCGCTGCTGGGCGGGCATCAGTGCCTGGAGCTCGGGCGGCACCGCCGCCCTCTGGCTCCGCCTGGCCCGAGCCCGGCCCCGGCCCCGACGTGGGCTCCAGTCCCGGCCCCGGCCCCGGCTCCTCCCGGGCCCCGCGGAGGACACACGCGGCGCGGCCGCTCCCGCCGCCCCCGCTGCGGCTTCCCCGGCCCGAGCTCCGCCGCTCGGCACCGCGGCCGTCGGCCCCGAGCCGCCGCTGTCCCGTTCCAGGGACAGAACGCCTGGGGAGGGCCGGCCCGGGGCGCTCGGGGAGCGCTCGGGGGCCGCTCCTGGCCCCGGGCCGAGCGCTGACAGCCCCGTCCCGCCCGCAGGGAAGGCGCAGCAGGGCCTGAAGGAGCGGTACCGGCTGGGTTCGCTGCTGGGCAGCGGCGGCTTCGGCAGCGTCTTCGCAGCCACGCGGCTCTCGGACGGCGCCCCGGTGAGCGGCGGGGCCGGCGGCAGGCACAGGAGGAGGGGGCGGAGGAGGAGGAGGAGGAGGAGGTGGAGGAGGAAGGGAAGGAGGGGGAGGAGGAGGAGAAGGAGGAAGGAAAGGAGGAGGAGGAGGAGGGGTAGGAGGGGAAGAAGGAGGAGGAGGAGGTGGAGGAGGAGGGAAGGAGGGGGAGGAGGGGGCTGGGCAGGGCAGGTGGCGAGCTCAGCCCGCTGCTGCTCTTGGCTTGCAGGTGGCCATCAAAAGGGTGCCAAGGAACCGCGTCCGGCACTGGGGCGAGCTGGTGAGTGAGCGGGGCCAGCGGCAGAAGCCGGGCCGTGCCGGGTGGCGAGGAGCCGGGGCTCGGCAGGGTGGGAGCCGCCGGGAGCCCTGCAGGGAGAGCGGGCATGGGCTGAGCGGGGCATGCAGAGCATCCCGGGCCGGGTGAGGGGTTCCCGACCCCTGGCACGGCATCAGCCCCACTGACGGCATCGCGCTCCTCCTGCAGCCCGACGGCACCAGCGCACCCCTGGAGGTCGTGCTGCTGGCCAAGGTGTCCACTGGCTTCCCCGGTGTCGTCCAGCTGCTGGAGTGGAAGGAGCTCCCCAGTGACGTCTTGATGGTGCTGGAACGCCCGGAGAGGTGCCAGGACCTGCACCATTTCATTCAGGAACGGGGGTTCCTGTCTGAGGAGTTGGCGCGGGAGCTGTTCCGCCAGGTGCTGGAGGCCGTGCGGCACTGCACCAGCTGCGGGGTCCTGCACAGAGACATCAAACCAGAGAACATCCTGGTTGACCTGGCCACCGGGCAGGCCAAACTGATTGACTTTGGCTGCGGCACCTACCTGCAAGACACAGCCTACACTCGTTTTGCAGGTGAGCCCACGCAGGGGTGTGCTCTCAGTCCCGTCATCTCAGGGCCCAACACCTCACAGCCCAAGCTGGGTGTGGCAGCGGGGATTCTCCCTTTTGCTGCCCTTCATGGCACTGAGATTTCAGCTGAGTTGCTTTTGAGCAGGGCTGGGTGGGGAGACAGCTTCCAGCCCTGCTGGCAGCCTTTGCCCACCACTCTGCCCAGGACTGGGGCTGGGGCTGGGGCAGCCAGCCTGACAAAACACCCGTGGGTGGGGGTAGCAGAGAGGGGGGCCGGAACCTGTGTCCCAGCCGGTTTGGTGTGCAGGTGACAAAGGGCTTGGACTGCTCCACTCACCTGGTTTGGTTTGGATTCATAATGTTTTTGGGGCAGTGCAGGCAGGGAGGATGAGGGCATGGTTTTCCCAAGCAATGAGTGGGTTTTTTCCCGTCATGGTCGGGCCTTGACAGGACTTCTGCTGCCCTCTTCCAGCACCAGTGGCTTCTTTTCCATCCCCGAATCTGTACACAAGTCCCAGGTGCTGGTGAGAGGGCAGCGGTCACCCCGTGTGCCACTGGGGCAGCCCCCACACACCCAGGGATGCTGGGGCCAGGCTCAGGGAGCAGCAGCGTCCCCCTGATGAACCCCATCTGTATTCCATAGGAACACGGTCATACAGCCCACCAGAATGGACCCAGTTTGGCTGGTACTACGGCAAGCCAGCTACCATCTGGTCCCTGGGCATCCTGCTGCACCAGATGGTCTGCGGGGAGCACCCTTTCAGGAGGAGCCAGAACATCAGCTGGGACCATCAACTCTCGCTGCCACAACGGCTCTCTCAAGGTGGATCCTCATCTCTGGCCACGGGGGCAATACCAGTGCTGGGAGACAGCAGCAGCTCGTGAGCATCCCGCTCTGGCAGCTGCTGAGGAGGTGGCACATGTCCTGCTCTCCTGCTCTCCTCTAAAACAGGGAATTGATGGGGACGTTTAGGCCCAGCTCTGAGCACATCCAGCATGGCCTGGGCACGGGAATAGTGGGGCAAAGCCAACAGGAGCCTTCTCCAACTGACCGGCGGTTTCTGGTTTCTCTGCCCAGAGTGCCAAGATCTGATCAGGCGGTGTTTATCCATGCTGGACTGGGACAGGCCCTCTTTAGAAGAGCTGTTCTGTGATCCCTGGCTGCAGGATATTGATCTGCCCTAGAAGAAGGGAGAGAGCCACAGGCACACTTTGATGCAAGGCCCTGGTAAGTTACAGCTCCACACATGCCTTGGCAATGAGAAGCAAAGGAACCCAGACATTTTGTCCTGCCTGTGTCACTGCCCAGGGGTCATCAGATGGGAACACGCAGCCCTTGTGCTGGAGCTCAGCTGCTCTGCCTAGCACTGGTGGCCACCATCCGAACTGGTTTTGCTTGTCCTGGTTCCCTGACAGCTGGGGCCCTGGGCAGAACCCTGACAACCTGGGCTCACCCCAGGGAAGGAGAAGGAGCCCCTGGAGAAGCTGTACCAGGTGGGGCTGCTGCTGCTGGGGACACGGAGGATGACATCAAGGATGACAACCTCTTCCTCCACCTGGTCACCGGCAGCTGAGGATGATGGACTTTGATTCTGGCACCTTCTCCAAAGCCAGGCTGCACAGGGAATGTGCAGATGAGTCCACACGCAGGGGGATGCTCCCAGATTTGGGCATTGCACAGCCTGGCCAGGAACCAAAGGTTCCCCCCTTTGCTGGGGCGGATGCAGCTGATCCTTCAGTCCGCTGCCAGGCTGCTTTTGGCAGGGCTGGGGGGATGGGCTGGGGTGCTGATGAAATGGGAGTGGGCTCCTGGCCCTGCCAACAGCCCCAGCACCCACCGTGCCCCGGGCTGGGGCTGGGGCAGCCAGCCCGACACAAACAAACCCCCATGGTGGGAGCAGAGGTGGGACTCCAGAACCTGTGCAGGGGCTGCTTTGCTTTGCAGGCAAGGAAGGGCTTGGGCTGCTCCACTGCCCCTGTTTGCTTGGGATCACCGTTATTTTGGGGGGCAGTGCAGGGGGGAAGGGAGAAAAGCCTGGGCTTCCCTCACCTGTGGGTGGGTTTTTCCCTGGCATGCAGGGGTTGGGCCTTCCTCAAGCCTCTGACAGAGATAAGATTTTGGACCTTTTTTCTTGTTCCCCTTTTTGTCTGTAATCTATTTTCAATCATTTGTTGTGTGTTTTTCTAGAGGAAGCTTTCCAGGTGGGGTCCAGTCTGGATGGGGAAGTGCTTGGGAGCAGCTGTGGAGTGGATGGGCCGTGCCCTTGGAGAAGGCTGAGGACATCGTTTGGGACCAGCTTTTCTTCCAGCGTGATGTGGGTCTTGTCTGCTTGGCATGGTGGGATCAGAGCTTTGGGGAGATGGCAGCGAGCACAGGAGCATCCTGCTCTGGGCAGCTGCTGAGGGCTGGATGTGCCGTTGCTGGCTGCAGGCTGGGCACATGTCCTGCCCTCCTGCTCTGCTCCCACAGGCAGCAGGGATGGGCAGCTCTGGGCACAGCTCTGGGCACGGCCAGCACGGCCTGGGCACCGCGGGCGGCTGGGACAAGGGGACAGGAGCCTTCAGCTGACGGGCGCTTTCTGGTTTCTCTCCTTGCAGCCGGGCTCTGCGGGTGCTGAGGCTGCTCTGGGCTCTGCCAGGGCTCTGCTGGAGCTCAGCACCGGGCCGCAATCAGCCAAAGAAGAAATGGGGTGACCTGCAGCACAGACCTGCTGGAGCATTTCAGCAACACAGCTCAAGTGTGCAGAGTGTACACCTCCAAGGACAAACATGACACCACCCAAAAATTAAACTTGTTCAATCACTTCTGAAATGAAATCAATCTGGGATGACCCCAAATGACATTTTGCAGCTTGCTCAAGCTGTAGCTCAGCCCTTCTCTGAACTGTTCTCTCCCCCACCTGCCTTTTACTTCCCAGCTGCTCCCTCTTGTCCCCCAGGGAGTTCCCAGCCCATGGCAGTCTCCATCACACTGTCGCCTTCCTTGGTGCCCCTCACCATGAGGAAGGCCGAGCCCCAGGCTTGGGGACTCATCCTGTCACTGGATGAGGAGCAGCAATGTCTCAGAGCTCCAGTGGGATTTTAGTGTCATTCAGAGCTGCTCTCCAGCCCTCAGCTCTCCTCACTGCTGAGTTCCCACTCCCTTTTCCTCATCCTTGCAGGAGAATGAGCTCAGTGAATCCCCTTGAGCCTCCCCACTCTTCCCAGCCCACGCACCCACCTAAGTTAGGCTGAAGCTGCAGCTTCTCTGTCTCCTGTGGCACACCAGTCCAGTCCCCTGTGCGGGGAGCCCCAGCCCCAGAGCACAGCACTCAGCAGTGCACTCCGGGCTGGAGCAGCTCCCTGCCAGCCCCAGCCCAGGGACCCCTCCAGCCCCGGGGCTTGGGGCACCGTCAGCACCCGCTGCTCCAGCCACCGCTTCTGCTGGCCCTGACAGCAACACCCAAAGTGGGGCTGATCCCGAGGGAGCAGCAGCAGGGCCTGGATCTGATCCCTGGATCTTCGGCTCGGCTTTGGAGCCCTGCCAGCTCCAAACATCCCCCCAAAAAAATCCCAAACTCAGGCACCCCCCAGGATATTTGGGCCGAGCTCCCCTTCCCCGGGCACCTGCGGGATGGGGGCGATGCTCCCGGGGTGCTGCGAGCTCAGGCAGCGCCAGGGCCACGCGATTCCTTCCCTCCTCTCCTCCGGCTGCTCCCTGCTGCCGCTGCGCTTCTTCCTCCCGCCCTCCTCCACCTCCCCCGCTCCCAGATCCTGAACCGTGAGGGGAAAGGAGCGAGGAAAGGGCAGAACCGTGAGGGGAAAGGAGCGAGGAAAGGGCGGAACCGTGAGGGGAAAGGAACGAGGAAAGGGCGGAACCGTGAGGGGAAAGGAGCGAGGAAAGGGCGGAATCGTGAAGGGAAAGGGCCGGGGCCAAGGGGACGCACTGTCCTAAAAAAGCCCGGTTTGACCCAAAATCACCCAAAAGGGCATCAAATGCAGCCTACATCCACATGGTTCGGCCTGACATCAACCAAATGGGATTAAAAGTATCCAAAGGGCTCTAAAATCCAACCAAAGGGGCTTAAAACTGCCCTAGGTGTTTTATAACCCTCAAGAAATGGCTTAACATCACCCATAAATCTTTCAAATGTGACTAAAATCCACCCTGAAAGTATCTGGTCCAGCCTAAAATCATCCAAAGGTATCTAAAATCACCAAAATGTCCCTGACACCAACACAAGAAGACCTAAAATCACCCTAAAAAGGCTTGGTTCAAACTAAAATTGCCCAAAGAAGCAAAAAACCCTACTTAAATGGGCCCAAAATACACAAAAAAGGGACCTAAAATCACCCACACAGGATTAGGATTCACCCATATGGGCCCCGTTTTTCCTAAACTCACCCAAATGGGCCCCAGCCCCACCCCCATGGGCCTAAAATCATCCAAAGGGGTCTGAAATCCCCCCTAAACCCCACCAGATTCGGCCTCAAATCAGCCACAGGGGCTGAAAATCCACCCGAAAAGGCTTGGGATCCCTGCAAGGGATCTGAAGCCCACCCTAAACCTGCCCGGTTCGGCCCAAAATCCCCCAAAGGGGCCGAGCCCGAGGCCGAGCCCGGGATCGGCTCCGGGGTCGCTCCGGGACCTCCGCGTCCGCTCCGGGCAGTTTTGGCCGCGGCCCCGGACGGGCCTGGGCGGGACCGGGAGGGACCAGGGAGGGCTCGGGAGGGGTTTGGGCATCTGGGGCTTTTTTGGGCTTTTGGGAATCGTGTTGGGAGTTTACGGGGAATTGTTGGGGTTTTTGGGGAGAGTTATTGGGTTTGGAGGCAGTTGGGGGATTTTGGGGAGTTTGGATTTTGAGGGGCTTTATTGGTGCTTTGAGTGGGAAGTTGTTTTCCTGGGGGTATTTGGGGGTTAATTGAAATTTTTTGTGTTTTCTTTTGAAGTTCGGAAGGTTTTACTGGGATTTTGTGGGGATTTTGTGGGATCCTCTGGAATTATTTCTGGGGTTTATTGGGATTTTTAGGGGATTTGGAGGCATTTTATTGGAATTGTGGGGGCATTTAGTGGGATTCTTTGGGGATTTGGGTTTTTTAGGAATTTTAGTGGGGATTTGGGGGGGGGCTTGTGGGTTGTTTTGGGTGTTGCCAAGATTTCTTTGGGTCTCGTGAGGATTTTGTGGGGCTTCTTGTGGTTTTGGAGACATTTTGGGGGGGGGATTTGTGGGGTTTAATTGGGATTTTGTGAGCTTTTATTGGGATTCGAGGGGGTTCTAATGGGAATTTGTGAAATTTAATTGCGATTTCATGGGGTTTATTGGGACTTTCAGGGGTTTAAAGCAGATTTTGGTGCCTCTCGGCCCTTCCCCACACCCTGGGACAACTCCAAAGCCCCCCAGAATTCCTCTAAAACCCCCCCAAAATCCCCCAAAAATCCCAATTAAAAACTCCTAAACACCAAAGAATCCCACAAAATCCCAGTGGAACACACCAAAATTAAAAAAAAAAAAAAAAAAAAAACTCCCAAAAATTTCAATGAACCCCCCAAAAAATAACCACCCCAAAACCCTAAAAAAATCCCCAAAATCCAAAATCATCAAATCCCACAAAATCCCCATAACCCCACAAACCCAGTAATTCTCTCCAAAATCCAATAATTCCCCCTAATCTCCCAACAAAATCCCCCAAAGCCCATAAATGCCACCAAAATCCCCCCAAAATCCCCCCTGAGCCCCCCAGACTCACCGGGGGCCGTCCTGGATCAGGGGGCACCAGCCGGTGGAACAGGAGCCACTTCAGGGGGCCCGCGGAGCTTTTTGGGGAGGGGGCACCATGGGAGACCCCCCAAAAACGGGGGAGGGGAACCCCTGTGGTACCCCCTCCCCAGAAAGCCCTCTCCCCCGGTTCAGGAATAGCCAAATTCAAGAAAATGTAAACCAGGCTTGACTTTCCAGAAATTATTTTTGGCCGGGTTTAGCTGCATCCTCCAGGCTCAGGATCACCGGTGTATTTGCAGGTTTTGCTCTGCATCATCAGCCTGCCCAGACTCTGCTCGGTGTTTCACAAATGGAGAAGACAATGGACATTGTGCCAAGCTTCCTTGCAAACAGCAACACCTGCATCAGCATGACAGAAAAGAAGGGAAAAAAAAAAAAAAGGAAATATTCACCGGTTAGAACAGAGCCAGTGTCCCACCATCTTCCCCTCCACTGTTATTATAGAGGCAAACCTGGGCCTAAAGCTTCCATCTCTCAGTTCCTGATGCTGTTTGACTTCAGCCTTGACTCCCCCTGATCTACCTGACTGCTGTCCAAGTGGGGCTGGGGATGCTCAGCCTGGAAAGAGGAGACACTGGGGAGGCCTCACTGCAGCTCTGCAGGACTGGAAGGGTCCCACAGGAAAGATGGGGACAGTGTTCAGCCGGGCCCGTGGCAACAGGACAAGGGGGGATGGCTTTCAACTGCAGGAGGCTGATTGAAGTTGGATCTGAGGAAGCTGCTCTTTTACACGGAGGCTGCTGAGGCACTGGCCCAGGCTGTGGATGCCCCATCCTTGGCAACAGGGCTGTGAGCAGCATGGGCTGGGAAAGATTGCTCAGCTCGGAACAAGATGCTCTTTAGATCCACTGTGATGTCACAGATGTGATGTTCCAGATGGAACCTCCAGCGTCCAGCAAAGAGCACAACACAACCACTGGCCCTTGTGTCAGCCCACCCTGTGCCAGCCCTTGTGTCAGCTCACCCTTCACCATGCTCCCTGTCACCCTTCTCGTCACCTGCGCCCTGATACTCCCATCAGTCCTGAAAGCTCTCTGTTGCCTGGATTTTGTCATCCGTCCCTGCAGGATGCTCACATTTGTCCTGAGGAAGGTACAGTGCCATTCCATGGAGGTGGACACCCCCCAGCTGCCCGGCTGGGCTGGAGTTCTGTGGGGATGGGGTGGGACAGGGACCCCACTCTGAGGTGTTGCTATCTCTGCAGGCTGTCACAGACAGAGAGGACGAGATGGAGGTGGACATGCAGGCTGATAGAGAGGAGGACATGGAAGTGGATGGGGAAGAGAGTGGAGATGAAGAGATGGAGGTGGACATGGAGATTGATACCGAGGAGGAGATGGAAGTGGATGGGGAAGAGATGGAGACGAAGAGATGGAGGTGGACATGGAGATTGATACTGAGGAGGAGATGGAAGTGGATGGGGAAGAGAGTGGAGAGGAAGAGATGGAGGTGGACATGCAGATGGATACAGAGGAGGAGATGGAAGTGGATGGAGAAGAGAGTGGTGAAGAAGAGATGGAGGTAGATGTGGAAGAGGAGATGGACGTGGAAATGGAAGAGTACCTTGAGGACATGGACATTGATGAGAAAGATGAGGAAGAGGCCATGATCTTGGGATGAAGAGCAATACCAGCAGCAGGACAGGCATGTGGTCCCCACAGGCAGAGCGGGTCCCCTGCTGCCAGGCTGGGACTGGGCTGGGTGGTCCCTGCTCAGGGATGTGGGACCCGGTGCATTGGGTTCTGGTGGCCATCCCCAGCCTGTGCTGCGCTTGCTGGGCCAGCCTGGGGGCACATGGAAGAGCCCTCTCTGCCTGATTGGAGTGACCGTGCCTCTTGCTTTTCCTCAAGGATGATGGAGATCCCGGACAGAGATGCCACCCTTTTGTACATACGTTGTGGAGTTTGTTGTTGTCTTTAGGCTATAGGTTTTAGGGCTTCTTTTTGGCTTCTGTAAATACGTTTCATAGACTTTTGTTAGATATGTTCTTAGGTATATACGTTCCATAGATAGTTGTTGTTACAAATATTCTTACAATGTAAATGTGTTCTGTGTTTTCTTTGCTGTTTTTCTGAAAATAAACAAGCTTTATTTTTCACACCCCAGTTCTCTTTCCATTTGCTAAAGGCACAGGTAGCATTTGCAAAGTTGTGGTTTCCGCTTGCTCCAGGTTCCCGGGGCTGGACGTCGGTGGGGGCGCTGGTACAGCCACAACCATGTGCTGCTACCCAAACCAGGGTAAGCTGGACCACATGGTGTCGCTTAACGAGGTTTCTAGAGCAGCACACAAAAATTAGGTTCCTCAAGAACTGTTATTCCCTTTTCCTCTCGATGCCCTCGGGCTGCAGGTTGGGCACCAAAATCTGTCTTGGTTTGAAAAGACAGGTGTCTGCTAAGGAAGGCAGGAGCCTTCCTGGAAATGGAAAATGTAAACCCCCTCCCTCCAAATTATTATAATTTTGAAAGTAAAAGGCTCTCAGGCAAAGATATGGGAATAGGAATAACAGTTCTTTACTAGAAAAACTTAAAAGATAACTGCAATAATACAAACAAACAAAAAAACCAAACTGCTGACAGAGTCAGAACACGACCTGACACGCTGTGGGTCAGGGTGTTGGTAGCAGCACCCCAAACCCAGCTGGGGGAGCGGAGGTTTGGGGCGAACAATTGGAAGGGGGTGGGAGAGGGGGCACAGGGGGAGGTGGGACCCACTGAGGCTCCCCCAGGTCACCCCAGGACCCCCAGGCCCCGTCCCAGCCCCCCCAGTTCCCTCCGCAGCCCCGGCTGAGGGGGGCTCAGCCCAGGAGCCGCCGTCGTTCGGGGCTCCCCCGAGGGCAGCCAACGGGAGAGCTCCCGGCTCAGAGAGGCCCCAGCAGAGGAGGGGATCTTGTCCCTCCTCGAGGGCCCTGAAGGGTCTTCAGGCCCCTCTGAAGAGGAGTTTTTCTCTTTTTAAGGAGTTTTGGGGGGACCTCACCATTTCAAGGGTGTTTTTTCCTCCCCATTTTCAGGTGTTTGTGGGGCCACAGCCCCACAAGCCCCTTTTCAGGGGTGATCATGACGGCTTTAAGTGACATTTTTCTGGGGGACTCACTCCAAGCCGCTGTAGGGGATGTTTTGCCCCCCAGGGTGGATTTTTGGGGTTTAAGGGCCCCCGCTCTGGTCGGGTCCCACTCTAACTCCCCTGAAGAGGCGAACACCACTCCTGCTGATTCCGGCAGCGGAGCCCGGGGAGGGTTGGGAGTCCTGGGAGGATTTAGGGGTACCTGGGAGGGTTTGGGGGTCCCAGGAGGGTTTGGGAGTCCCGAGAGGATCTGGGGGTACCCGGGTGATGCCGATGATGGTGATGGGGACCCCGTGCTGAGTATAAACTTCCCTGAAGAATTCCTGGGGGGGTTTTGTCTATCTCCAGGGTTTTTCGGGTCCTGGTGGATTTTGGGGGGATTCCCAGGGGGGTTTTAGGGATTCCCAAAGGGGGGGATTGGGCAATCCCAGGGCAGACCCAAGGCTGGTTTGGGGTACCTGCTGGTGACAGAGATGGGGAACCCCTGCCAGGACCGAACCTTCTCAGGGGGGTCTGGGGCGTGCTGGGAGGTCTTGTGGGAATTTTGATGTCCTGGGAGGGTTTGGGGGGTGTCTGTGTGGGGTTTTTGCGGTCTTGGGGAGTTTTTGGACGGCCCAGGGATGGTTTTGGGGTCCCGGGGAGGTCGAGGTGTCCCGGGGGGTTTGGGGGTTCCTGGGCGATGCCGGTGACTGAGCTGGGACCCCGTGCCGGGTATGAACCTTCTCACTGCGCACGGGCAGCGTCAGCGTGTCCAGGGAGATCCTGGGGGGCCCGGGGGTCACCCCAAAACCCAGGGGACCCCAAATGCTCAGGGACCCCCCCAAACTCCCCTCACCGTTGGATCTGCTGCAGGCAGGGGGGCACCAGCACTCGGCCCCCACCCCCACCATCACAGGGGGCTGTGGAAGAAATCTGGGGGTGCACGGACAGGTCAGGGGGAACCCCCAAAGTCCTGGGAAAGGGTAAACACAGGGGAACTCCCAGGAATCCCCACTGGGGGCTTAGGGGAGATCCAGGAGGAGTTTGGGCGAGCTTAATTGTGTCACTATCGTCAGCAAAGAGGACTGCAAGGGTCCCCGGTGTCCCCATTCCCAGCAAAAGGTGGGAAAACCCAGGCTGGCTGGGAATAGGGGTCTCGGATGTCCTCGGTGTTGAGGAAAGGAGGGGCTGGGCGCTAGGAAAGGCAGGAATAGGGGTCCAGGGGGTCTCTGGGTGAAGGAAAAGGGGGCTCTGGGTGCCTGGAGGGCCGGCATGGCCAGGAAAGGGGTGCGGGGCTCCCGGGGCCGCCAGGGGCTGCTCCCAGCAGGAGCCCAGTTGCTGCCAGTCACTCCCCATTATGATACAATATGCCCCCAGCGCTGTCCCCGTTGTTCCCAGTGCCATCCACTGTTTTCCCAGTTCTCCCACTTGCCCCTAAATTAGTCCCAGTCACTCCCAGTACGATCCCTGTATGAGTCCTGTATGATCCCAGTCTCTCCCAGCAGGGCCCCAGTCACTCACCCTTGTCCCCAGTTGCCCCCAGCGTGGTCCCAGTTACCCCCAGCACATTTCCAGTGGCTCCCAGTGTGTCCCAGTCCTAGTGCTTGTTCTGGTGCTTTCCATGAACTGACTGAACTCTTGATTTATGAACCAATGCACTAGATGTGGAATCCTCTACACTGAACTCAGAAACAAATGCCCTCTGTCAGAGCATTTTCATCTTCTAGATCACTTACAAGATGCCCATGGGGATGTTGCAATGATTATCACACAGCTCTCCATTTCTGGATGCAGGCTCTGCAGATTCTTTCTCTGCATTCAGTCTGGCTTGCATTCCCTGACAATTCCTGGTAGCCCCTCATGGTTTCTTAGGGTAAAACAGTAACAATGAAAACCTTACCAATGGCACAACTGCCCAGCCCACAAGGAAAAGAAAGAACAAGCTGTCAAATCCTTCAAACATTTGCCCTGCTATTCTGCAAGAGTTGAGCTGCACACACGTTGTGGAAAGCCAAGGGAAACTGCAGCTGGTGGCACATCTTGTGACAGAAGCTGCACCTCGTTCTCCAGGAAAGGTTCTTGGAAAGAGCAAACAGGAGTGTGGAGAAGATTCTGGGAAAACTGAAACAGCTTTTAAGAAATGAAATGAAAATGGCAAGAAACAACTGAAGATGTTTTTCTCTGGTTTTTTTATGCTCCTCTTTTCCATCTTGAACTACTGCTCCATCCCCTTAATCCAAATAGATCTCATCTCTAAGATTCATTACTTGGCGAATTTTAGACCCTGTAAAATACCATGAGCTACACACAGTTTCACAGTTTGCCTTCCCCATTTTCGTTTTGGTTTTTTTGGGTTTTTTTTGGGGTTTTTTTTTTTGGTTTTTTTAGTTGTTTTTTTTTGTTTTGTTTTCTTTTGGGGTTTTTTGGGGTTTTTTTGTTTTTTTAATCATTGCTGGAGAGGTAAGTGCAGTGCCTGGGTAAGGTACAAATTCTGCATTCAGGGAATGTGCTCCGATAGGGTTTGATCCTCAGCGGGGACAAGGCACAGCAGCGCTCAAGGGGATACCTATGCCCCTGTGCAGGAGTCCAGACTCTGGGTCTGGGCTGAACAGGGCAAAGTTCCCGTGTTTGGACAGGCTCAGGGGCTGCCCCTGGGGAGCGGGGGGCTGGGCGCGGGGGGGAGCGGGCAACGGAAAAACGGACACGGGGACAAACGGCCCCGGAGCTTCAGTTGCAGCGGCAGCAGCAGCAGCGGCAGCAGCGGCAGCAGCGGCAGCAGCGAAAGCAGATAGTCTATCGACCCCCTCGCACTCCTCTCCCTCTCCCGCTGTCCCGCACCCTCTCCTGCTCTCCCTTTCACGGTGTCCCCTCCTCTCCCAGTCTCCCTCTCCCCTGCTGGCCTGGGCCATGTCCCCAGCCCGTCACCGGCCCCGTCCCCGCCCCGGTTCCCGTCCCCGTCCCCGGCCGTCCCGCCGGGGTCTCGCCTCCGCCCGGCTCTGGGCGTGCTGGCGGTGGCGCTGCTGGGCGGGCATCAGTGCCTGGAGCTCGGGCGGCACCGCCGCCCTCTGGCTCCGCCTGGCCCGAGCCCGGCCCCGGCCCCGACGTGGGCTCCAGTCCCGGCCCCGGCCCCGGCTCCTCCCGGGCCCCGCGGAGGACACACGCGGCGCGGCCGCTCCCGCCGCCCCCGCTGCGGCTTCCCCGGCCCGAGCTCCGCCGCTCGGCAGCGCGGCCGTCGGCCCCGAGCCGCCGCTGTCCCATTCCAGGGACAGAACGCCTCGGGGGGGCCGGCCCGGGGCGCTCGGGGGGTGCTCGGGGGCCGCTCCTGGCCCCGGGCCGAGCGCTGACAGCCCCGTCCCGCCCGCAGGGAAGGCGCAGCAGGGCCTGAAGGAGCGGTACCGGCTGGGTTCGCTGCTGGGCAGAGGCGGCTTCGGCAGCGTCTTCGCAGCCACGCGGCTCTCGGACGGCGCCCCGGTGAGCGGCGGGGCAGGCGGCGGGCACAGGAGGAGGGGGCGGAGGAGGAGGAGAAGGAGGAGGTGGAGGAGGAAGGGAAGGAGGGGGAGGAGGAGGAGAAGGAGGAAGGAAAGGAGGAGGAGGGGTAGGAGGGGAAGAAGGAGGAGGAGGAGGTGGAGGAGGAGGGAAGGAGGGTGAGGATGGGGCTGGGCAGGGCAGGTGGCGAGCTCAGCCCGCTGCTGCTCTTGGCTTGCAGGTGGCCATCAAAAGGGTGCCAAGGAACCGCGTCCGGCACTGGGGCGAGCTGGTGAGTGAGCGGGGCCAGCGGCAGAAGCCGGGCCGTGCCGGGTGGCGAGGAGCCGGGGCCCGGCAGGGTGGGAGCCGCCGGGAGCCCTGCAGGGAGAGCGGGCATGGGCTGAGCGGGGCATGCAGAGCATCCCGGGCCGGGTGAGGGGTTCCCGACCCCTGGCACGGCATCAGCCCCACTGACGGCATCGCGCTCCTCCTGCAGCCCGACGGCACCAGCGCACCCCTGGAGGTCGTGCTGCTGGCCAAGGTGTCCACTGGCTTCCCCGGTGTCGTCCAGCTGCTGGAGTGGAAGGAGCTCCCCAGTGACGTCTTGATGGTGCTGGAACGCCCGGAGAGGTGCCAGGACCTGCACCATTTCATTCAGGAACGGGGGTTCCTGTCTGAGGAGTTGGCGCGGGAGCTGTTCCGCCAGGTGCTGGAGGCCGTGCGGCACTGCACCAGCTGCGGGGTCCTGCACAGAGACATCAAACCAGAGAACATCCTGGTTGACCTGGCCACCGGGCAGGCCAAACTGATTGACTTTGGCTGCGGCACCTACCTGCAAGACACAGCCTACACTCGTTTTGCAGGTGAGCCCACGCAGGGGTGTGCTCTCAGTCCCGTCATCTCAGGGCCCAACACCTCACAGCCCAAGCTGGGTGTGGCAGCGGGGATTCTCCCTTTTGCTGCCCTTCATGGCACTGAGATTTCAGCTGAGTTGCTTTTGAGCAGGGCTGGGTGGGGAGACAGCTTCCAGCCCTGCTGGCAGCCTTTGCCCACCACTCTGCCCAGGACTGGGGCTGGGGCTGGGGCAGCCAGCCTGACAAAACACCCGTGGGTGGGGGTAGCAGAGAGGGGGGCCGGAACCTGTGTCCCAGCCGGTTTGGTGTGCAGGTGACAAAGGGCTTGGACTGCTCCACTCACCTGGTTTGGTTTGGATTCATAATGTTTTTGGGGCAGTGCAGGCAGGGAGGATGAGGGCATGGTTTTCCCAAGCAATGAGTGGGTTTTTTCCCGTCATGGTCGGGCCTTGACAGGACTTCTGCTGCCCTCTTCCAGCACCAGTGGCTTCTTTTCCATCCCCGAATCTGTACACAAGTCCCAGGTGCTGGTGAGAGGGCAGCGGTCACCCCGTGTGCCACTGGGGCAGCCCCCACACACCCAGGGATGCTGGGGCCAGGCTCAGGGAGCAGCAGCGTCCCCCTGATGAACCCCATCTGTATTTCATAGGAACACGGTCATACAGCCCACCAGAATGGACCCAATTTGGCTGGTACTACGGCAAGCCAGCTACCATCTGGTCCCTGGGCATCCTGCTGCACCAGATGGTCTGCGGGGAGCACCCTTTCAGGAGGAGCCAGAACATCAGCTGGGACCATCAACTCTCGCTGCCACAACGGCTCTCTCAAGGTGGATCCTCATCTCTGGCCACGGGGGCAATACCAGTGCTGGGAGACAGCAGCAGCTCGTGAGCATCCCGCTCTGGCAGCTGCTGAGGAGGTGGCACATGTCCTGCTCTCCTGCTCTCCTCCAAAACAGGGAATTGATGGGGACGTTTAGGCCCAGCTCTGAGCACATCCAGCATGGCCTGGGCACGGGAATAGTGGGGCAAAGCCAACAGGAGCCTTCTACAACTGACCGGCGGTTTCTGGTTTCTCTGCCCAGAGTGCCAAGATCTGATCAGGCGGTGTTTATCCATGCTGGACTGGGACAGGCCCTCTTTAGAAGAGCTGTTCTGTGATCCCTGGCTGCAGGATATTGATCTGCCCTAGAAGAAGGGAGAGAGCCACAGGCACGCTTTGATGCAAGGCCCTGGTAAGTTACAGCTCCACACATGCCTTGGCAATGAGAAGCAAAGGAACCCAGACATTTTGTCCTGCCTGTGTCACTGCCCAGGGGTCATCAGATGGGAACACGCAGCCCTTGTGCTGGAGCTCAGCTGCTCTGCCTAGCACTGGTGGCCACCATCCGAGCTGGTTTTGCTTGTCCTGGTTCCCTGACAGCTGGGGCCCTGGGCAGAACCCTGACAGCCTGGGCTCTCCCCAGGGAAGGAGAAGGAGCCCCTGGAGAAGCTGTACCAGGTGGGGCTGCTGCTGCTGGGGACACGGAGGATGACATCAAGGATGACAACCTCTTCCTCCACCTGGTCACCGGCAGCTGAGGATGATGGACTTTGATTCTGGCACCTTCTCCAAAGCCAGGCTGCACAGGGAATGTGCAGATGAGTCCACACGCAGGGGGATGCTCCCAGATTTGGGCATTGCACAGCCTGGCCAGGAACCAAAGGTTCCCCCCTTTGCTGGGGCGGATGCAGCTGATCCTTCAGTCCGCTGCCAGGCTGCTTTTGGCAGGGCTGGGGGGATGGGCTGGGGTGCTGATGAAATGGGAGTGGGCTCCTGGCCCTGCCAACAGCCCCAGCACCCACCGTGCCCCGGGCTGGGGCTGGGGCAGCCAGCCCGACACAAACAAACCCCCATGGTGGGAGCAGAGGTGGGACTCCAGAACCTGTGCAGGGGCTGCTTTGCTTTGCAGGCAAGGAAGGGCTTGGGCTGCTCCACTGCCCCTGTTTGCTTGGGATCACCGTTATTTTGGGGGGCAGTGCAGGGGGGAAGGGAGAAAAGCCTGGGCTTCCCTCACCTGTGGGTGGGTTTTTCCCTGGCATGCAGGGGTTGGGCCTTCCTCAAGCCTCTGACAGAGATAAGATTTTGGACCTTTTTTCTTGTTCCCCTTTTTGTCTGTAATCTATTTTCAATCATTTGTTGTGTGTTTTTCTAGAGGAAGCTTTCCAGGTGGGGTCCAGTCTGGATGGGGAAGTGCTTGGGAGCAGCTGTGGCGTGGATGGGCCGTGCCCTTGGAGAAGGCTGAGGACATCGTTTGGGACCAGCTTTTCTTCCAGCGTGATGTGGGTCTTGTCTGCTTGGCATGGTGGGATCAGAGCTTTGGGGAGATGGCAGCGAGCACAGGAGCATCCTGCTCTGGGCAGCTGCTGAGGGCTGGATGTGCCGTGGCTGGCTGCAGGCTGGGCACATGTCCTGCCCTCCTGCTCTGCTCCCAAAGGCAGCAGGGATGGGCAGCTCTGGGCACAGCTCTGGGCACGGCCAGCACGGCCTGGGCACCGCGGGCGGCTGGGACAAGGGGACAGGAGCCTTCAGCTGACGGGCGCTTTCTGGTTTCTCTCCTTGCAGCCGGGCTCTGCGGGTGCTGAGGCTGCTCTGGGCTCTGCCAGGGCTCTGCTGGAGCTCAGCACCGGGCCGCAATCAGCCAAAGAAGAAATGGGGTGACCTGCAGCACAGACCTGCTGGAGCATTTCAGCAACACAGCTCAAGTGTGCAGAGTGTACACCTCCAAGGACAAACATGACACCACCCAAAAATTAAACTTGTTCAATCACTTCTGAAATGAAATCAATCTGGGATGACCCCAAATGACATTTTGCAGCTTGCTCAAGCTGTAGCTCAGCCCTTCTCTGAACTGTTCTCTCCCCCACCTGCCTTTTACTTCCCAGCTGCTCCCTCTTGTCCCCCAGGGAGTTCCCAGCCCATGGCAGTCTCCATCACACTGTCGCCTTCCTTGGTGCCCCTCACCATGAGGAAGGCCGAGCCCCAGGCTTGGGGACTCATCCTGTCACTGGATGAGGAGCAGCAATGTCTCAGAGCTCCAGTGGGATTTTAGTGTCATTCAGAGCTGCTCTCCAGCCCTCAGCTCTCCTCACTGCTGAGTTCCCACTCCCTTTTCCTCATCCTTGCAGGAGAATGAGCTCAGTGAATCCCCTTGAGCCTCCCCACTCTTCCCAGCCCACGCACCCACCTAAGTTAGGCTGAAGCTGCAGCTTCTCTGTCTCCTGTGGCACACCAGTCCAGTCCCCTGTGCGGGGAGCCCCAGCCCCAGAGCACAGCACTCAGCTGTGCACTCCGGGCTGGAGCAGCTCCCTGCCAGCCCCAGCCCAGGGACCCCTCCAGCCCCGGGGCTTGGGGCACCGTCAGCACCCGCTGCTCCAGCCACCGCTTCTGCTGGCCCTGACAGCAACACCCAAAGTGGGGCTGATCCCGAGGGAGCAGCAGCAGGGCCTGGATCTGATCCCTGGATCTTCGGCTCGGCTTTGGAGCCCTGCCAGCTCCAAACATCCCCCCAAAAAAATCCCAAACTCAGGCACCCCCCAGGATATTTGGGCCGAGCTCCCCTTCCCCGGGCACCTGCGGGATGGGGGCGATGCTCCCGGGGTGCTGCGAGCTCAGGCAGCGCCAGGGCCACGCGATTCCTTCCCTCCTCTCCTCCGGCTGCTCCCTGCTGCCGCTGCGCTTCTTCCTCCCGCCCTCCTCCACCTCCCCCGCTCCCAGATCCTGAACCGTGAGGGGAAAGGAGCGAGGAAAGGGCAGAACCGTGAGGGGAAAGGAGCGAGGAAAGAGCGGAACCGTGAGGGGAAAGGAACGAGGAAAGGGCGGAACCGTGAGGGGAAAGGAGCGAGGAAAGGGCGGAATCGTGAGGGGAAAGGAGCGAGGAAAGGGCGGAATCGTGAAGGGAAAGGGCCGGGGCCAAGGGGACGCACTGTCCTAAAAAAGCCCGGTTTGACCCAAAATCACCCAAAAGGGCATCAAATGCAGCCTACATCCACATGGTTCGGCCTGACATCAACCAAATGGGATTAAAAGTATCCAAAGGGCTCTAAAATCCAACCCAAGGGGCTTAAAACTGCCCCAGGTGTTTTATAACCCTCAAGAAATGGCTTAACATCACCCGTAAATCTTTCAAATGTGACTAAAATCCACCCTGAAAGTATCTGGTCCAGCCTAAAATCATCCAAAGGTATCTAAAATCACCAAAATGTCCCTGACACCAACACAAGAAGACCTAAAATCACCCTAAAAAGGCTTGGTTCAAACTAAAATTGCCCAAAGAAGCAAAAAACCCTACTTAAATGGGCCCAAAATACACAAAAAAGGGACCTAAAATCACCCACACAGGATTAGGATTCACCCATATGGGCCCCGTTTTTCCTAAACTCACCCAAATGGGCCACAGCCCCACCGCCATGGGCCTAAAATCATCCAAAGGGGTCTGAAATCCCCCCTAAACCCCACCAGATTCGGCCTCAAATCAGCCACAGGGGCTGAAAATCCACCCGAAAAGGCTCGGGATCCCTGCAAGGGATCTGAAGCCCACCCTAAACCTGCCCGGTTCGGCCCAAAATCCCCCAAAGGGGCCGAGCCCGAGGCCGAGCCCGGGATCGGCTCCGGGGTGGCTCCGGGACCTCCGCGTTCGCTCCGGGCAGTTTTGGCCGCGGCCCCGGACGGGCCTGGGCGGGACCGGGAGGGACCAGGGAGGGCTCGGGAGGGGTTTGGGCATCTGGGGCTTTTTTGGGCTTTTGGGAATCGTGTTGGGAGTTTACGGGGAATTGTTGGGGTTTTTGGGGAGAGTTATTGGGTTTGGAGGCAGTTGGGGGATTTTGGGGAGTTTGGATTTTGAGGGGCTTTATTGGTGCTTTGAGTGGGAAGTTGTTTTCCTGGGGGTATTTGGGGGTTAATTGAAATTTTTTGTGTTTTCTTTTGAAGTTCGGAAGGTTTTACTGGGATTTTGTGGGGATTTTGTGGGATCCTCTGGAATTATTTCTGGGGTTTATTGGGATTTTTAGGGGATTTGGAGGCATTTTATTGGAATTGTGGGGGCATTTAGTGGGATTCTTTGGGGATTTGGGTTTTTTAGGAATTTTAGTGGGGATTTGGGGGGGGCTTGTGGGTTGTTTTGGGTGTTGCCAAGATTTCTTTGGGTCTCGTGAGGATTTTGTGGGGCTTCTTGTGGTTTTGGAGACATTTTGGGGGGGGGATTTGTGGGGTTTAATTGGGATTTTGTGAGCTTTTATTGGGATTCGAGGGGGTTCTAATGGGAATTTGTGAAATTTAATTGCGATTTCATGGGGTTTATTGGGACTTTCAGGGGTTTAAAGCAGATTTTGGTGCCTCTCGGCCCTTCCCCACACCCTGGGACAACTCCAAAGCCCCCCAGAATTCCTCTAAAACCCCCCCAAAATCCCCCAAAAATCCCAATTAAAAACTCCTAAACACCAAAGAATCCCACAAAATCCCAGTGGAACACACCAAAATTAAAAAAAAAAAAAAAAAACAACAACTCCCAAAAATTTCAATAAACCCCCCAAAAAATAACCACCCCAAAACCCTAAAAAAATCCCCAAAATCCAAAATCATCAAATCCCACAAAATCCCCATAACCCCACAAACCCAGTAATTCTCTCCAAAATCCAATAATTCCCCCTAATCTCCCAACAAAATCCCCCAAAGCCCATAAATGCCACCAAAATCCCCCCAAAATCCCCCCTGAGCCCCCCAGACTCACCGGGGGCCGTCCTGGATCAGGGGGCACCAGCCGGTGGAACAGGAGCCACTTCAGGGGGCCCGCGGAGCTTTTTGGGGAGGGGGCACCATGGGAGACCCCCCAAAAACAGGGGAGGGGAACCCCTGTGGTACCCCCTCCCCCGAATGCCCTCTCCCCCGGTTCAGGAATAGCCAAATTCAAGAAAATGTAAACCAGGCTTGACTTTCCAGAAATTATTTTTGGCCGGGTTTAGCTGCATCCTCCAGGCTCAGGATCACCGGTGTATTTGCAGGTTTTGCTCTGCATCATCAGCCTGCCCAGACTCTGCTCGGTGTTTCACAAATGGAGAAGACAATGGACATTGTGCCAAGCTTCCTTGCAAACAGCAACACCTGCATCAGCATGACAGAAAAGAAGGGAAAAAAAAAAAAAAGGAAATATTCACCGGTTAGAACAGAGCCAGTGTCCCACCATCTTCCCCTCCACTGTTATTATAGAGGCAAACCTGGGCCTAAAGCTTCCACCTCTCAGTTCCTGATGCTGTTTGACTTCAGCCTTGACTCCCCCTGATCTACCTGACTGCTGTCCAAGTGGGGCTGGGGATGCTCAGCCTGGAAAGAGGAGACACTGGGGAGGCCTCAGTGCAGCTCTGCAGGACTGGAAGGGTCCCACAGGAAAGACGGGGACAGTGTTCAGCCGGGCCCGTGGCAACAGGACAAGGGGGGATGGCTTTCAACTGCAGGAGGCTGATTGAAGTTGGATCTGAGGAAGCTGCTCTTTTACACGGAGGCTGCTGAGGCACTGGCCCAGGCTGTGGATGCCCCATCCTTGGCAACAGGGCTGTGAGCAGCATGGGCTGGGAAAGATTGCTCAGCTCGGAACAAGATGCTCTTTAGATCCACTGTGATGTCACAGATGTGATGTTCCAGATGGAACCTCCAGCGTCCAGCAAAGAGCACAACACAACCACTGGCCCTTGTGTCAGCCCACCCTGTGCCAGCCATTGTGTCAGCTCACCCTTCACCATGCTCCCTGTCACTCTTCTTGTCACCTGCGCCCTGATGCTCCCATCAGTCCTGAAAGCTCTCTGTTGCCTGGATTTTGTCATCCGTCCCTGCAGGATGCTCACATTTGTCCTGAGGAAGGTACAGTGCCATTCCATGGAGGTGGACACCCCCCAGCTGCCCGGCTGGGCTGGAGTTCTGTGGGGATGGGGTGGGACAGGGACCCCACTCTGAGGTGTTGCTATCTCTGCAGGCTGTCACAGACAGAGAGGACGAGATGGAGGTGGACATGCAGGCTGATAGAGAGGAGGACATGGAAGTGGATGGGGAAGAGAGTGGAGATGAAGAGATGGAGGTGGACATGGAGATTGATACCGAGGAGGAGATGGAAGTGGATGGGGAAGAGAGTGGAGATGAAGAGATGGAGGTGGACATGCAGATGGATACAGAGGAGGAGATGGAAGTGGATGGAGAAGAGACTGGTGAAGAAGAGATGGAGGTGGACATGCAGATGGATCCAGAGGAGGAGATGGAAGTGGATGGAGAAGAGACTGGTGAAGAAGAGATGGAGGTAGATGTGGAAGAGGAGATGGACGTGGAAATGGAAGAGTACCTTGAGGACATGGACATTGATGAGAAAGATGAGGAAGAGGCCATGATCTTGGGATGAAGAGCAATACCAGCAGCAGGACAGGCATGTGGTCCCCACAGGCAGAGCGGGTCCCCTGCTGCCAGGCTGGGACTGGGCTGGGTGGTCCCTGCTCAGGGATGTGGGACCCGGTGCATTGGGTTCTGGTGGCCATCCCCAGCCTGTGCTGCGCTTGCTGGGCCAGCCTGGGGGCACATGGAAGAGCCCTCTCTGCCTGATTGGAGTGACCGTGCCTCTTGCTTTTCCTCAAGGATGATGGAGATCCCGGACAGAGATGCCACCCTTTTGTACATACGTTGTGGAGTTTGTTGTTGTCTTTAGGCTATAGGTTTTAGGGCTTCTTTTTGGCTTCTGTAAATACGTTTCATAGACTTTTGTTAGATATGTTCTTAGGTATATACGTTCCATAGATAGTTGTTGTTACAAATATTCTTACAATGTAAATGTGTTCTGTGTTTTCTTTGCTGTTTTTCTGAAAATAAACAAGCTTTATTTTTCACACCCCAGTTCTCTTTCCATTTGCTAAAGGCACAGGTAGCGTTTGCAAAGTTGTGGTTTCCGCTTGCTCCAGGTTCCCAGGGCTGGAGGTCGGTGGGGGCGCTGGTACAGCCACAACCATGTGCTGCTACCCAAACCAGGGTAAGCTGGACCACATGGTGTCGCTTAACGAGGTTTCTAGAGCAGCACACAAAAATTAGGTTCCTCAAGAACTGTTATTCCCTTTTCCTCTCGATGCCCTCGGGCTGCAGGTTGGGCACCAAAATCTGTCTTGGTTTGAAAAGACAGGTGTCTGCTAAGGAAGGCAGGAGCCTTCCTGGAAATGGAAAATGTAAACCCCCTCCCTCCAAATTATTATAATTTTGAAAGTAAAAGGCTCTCAGGCAAAGATATGGGAATAGGAATAACAGTTCTTTACTAGAAAAACTTAAAAGATAACTGCAATAATACAAACAAACAAAAAAACCAAACTGCTGACAGAGTCAGAACACGACCTGACACGCTGTGGGTCAGGGTGTTGGTAGCAGCACCCCAAACCCAGCTGGGGGAGCGGAGGTTTGGGGCGAACAATTGGAAGGGGGTGGGAGAGGGGGCACAGGGGGAGGTGGGACCCACTGAGGCTCCCCCAGGTCACCCCAGGACCCCCAGGCCCCGTCCCAGCCCCCCCAGTTCCCTCCGCAGCCCCGGCTGAGGGGGGCTCAGCCCAGGAGCCGCCGTCGTTCGGGGCTCCCCCAAGGGCAGCCGCCAACGGGAGAGCTCCTGGCTCGGAGAGGCCCCAGCAGAGGAGGGGATCTTGTCCCTCCTCGAGGGCCCTGAAGGGTCTTCAGGCCCCTCTGAAGAGGAGTTTTTCTCTTTTTAAGGAGTTTTGGGGGGACCTCACCATTTCAAGGGTGTTTTTTCCTCCCCATTTTCAGGTGTTTGTGGGGCCACAGCCCCACAAGCCCCTTTTCAGGGGTGATCATGACGGCTTTAAGTGACATTTTTCTGGGGGACTCACTCCAAGCCGCTGTAGGGGATGTTTTGCCCCCCAGGGTGGATTTTTGGGGTTTAAGGGCCCCCGCTCTGGTCGGGTCCCACTCTAACTCCCCTGAAGAGGCGAACACCACTCCTGCTGATTCCGGCAGCGGAGCCCGGGGAGGGTTGGGAGTCCTGGGAGGATTTAGGGGTACCTGGGAGGGTTTGGGGGTCCCAGGAGGGTTTGGGAGTCCCGAGAGGATCTGGGGGTACCCGGGTGATGCCGATGATGGTGATGGGGACCCCGTGCTGAGTATAAACTTCCCTGAAGAATTCCTGGGGGGGTTTTGTCTATCTCCAGGGTTTTTCGGGTCCTGGTGGATTTTGGGGGGATTCCCAGGGGGGTTTTTAGGGATTCCCAAAGGGGGGGATTGGGCAATCCCAGGGCAAACCCAAGGCTGGTTTGGGGTACCTGCCAGTGACAGAGATGGGGAACCCCTGCCAGGACCGAACCTTCTCAGGGGGGTCTGGGGCGTGCTGGGAGGTCTTGTGGGAATTTTGATGTCCTGGGAGGGTTTGGGGGGTGTCTGTGTGGGGTTTTTGCGGTCTTGGGGAGTTTTTGGACGGCCCAGGGATGGTTTTGGGGTCCCGGGGAGGTCGAGGTGTCCCGGGGGGTTTGGGGGTTCCTGGGCGATGCCGGTGACTGAGCTGGGACCCCGTGCCGGGTATGAACCTTCTCACTGCGCACGGGCAGTGTCAGCATGTCCAGGGAGATCCTGGGGGGCCCGGGGGTCACCCCAAAACCCAGGGGACCCCAAATGCTCAGGGACCCCCCCAAACTCCCCTCACCGTTGGATCTGCTGCAGGCAGGGGGGCACCAGCACTCGGCCCCCACCCCCACCATCACAGGGGGCTGTGGAAGAAATCTGGGGGTGCACGGACAGGTCAGGGGGAACCCCCAAAGTCCTGGGAAAGGGTAAACACAGGGGAACTCCCAGGAATCCCCACTGGGGGCTTAGGGGAGATCCAGGAGGAGTTTGGGCGAGCTTAATTGTGTCACTATCGTCAGCAAAGAGGACTGCAAGGGTCCCCGGTGTCCCCATTCCCAGCAAAAGGTGGGAAAACCCAGGCTGGCTGGGAATAGGGGTCTCGGATGTCCTCGGTGTTGAGGAAAGGAGGGGCTGGGCGCTAGGAAAGGCAGGAATAGGGGTCCAGGGGGTCTCTGGGTGAAGGAAAAGGGGGCTCTGGGTGCCTGGAGGGCCGGCATGGCCAGGAAAGGGGTGCGGGGCTCCCGGGGCCGCCAGGGGCTGCTCCCAGCAGGAGCCCAGTTGCTGCCAGTCACTCCCCATTATGATACAATATGCCCCCAGCGCTGTCCCCGTTGTTCCCAGTGCCATCCAGTGTTTTCCCAGTTCTCCCACTTGCCCCTAAATTAGTCCCAGTCACTCCCAGTACGATCCCTGTATGAGTCCTGTATGATCCCAGTCTCTCCCAGCAGGGCCCCAGTCACTCACCCTTGTCCCCAGTTGCCCCCAGCGTGGTCCCAGTTACCCCCAGCACATTTCCAGTGGCTCCCAGTGTGTCCCAGTCCTAGTGCTTGTTCTGGTGCTTTCCATGAACTGACTGAACTCTTGATTTATGAACCAATGCACTAGATGTGGAATCCTCTACACTGAACTCAGAAACAAATGCCCTCTGTCAGAGCATTTTCATCTTCTAGATCACTTTCAAGATGCCCATGGGGATGTTGCAATGATTATCACACAGCTCTCCATTTCTGGCTGCAGGCTCTGCAGATTCTTTCTCTGCATTCAGTCAGGCTTGCATTCCCTGACAATTCCTGGTAGCCCCTCATGGTTTCTTAGGGTAAAACA
>NW_027099382.1:0-49921 GCF_031753505.1 Anomalospiza imberbis
GGCCGGCCGCCTCCAAAATATAAAAAACAATTAAGGATATGTCCCAGACCCAACCGGCCCCCACCTCTAACCTGTGATGCCCTGACAGTCCAAAGGAAACCCTACAAACTGACATCCAGCAACAAGGGCTGGCAACTTTTCCTTCCCAGCGAAAATGGCCGGTGTTTTACTGCAGGGATTTTGTCCCTGAGTGGCTGGACCCTTCCAAAAAATCCAAATGATAAAAGATATTTCCCAGACCCAACCGGCCCCCACCTCTAACCTTTGCTACCCTGACAGCCCCAAAGGAACCCTACCTGCTGACATCAGGAATCTGGGCTGACCATATTTCTTTCCTAGAAAAAATTGCTCGTGTCTTCCTGCAGGGGCCTTTGTCCCTGAGTGGCCCGGCCGCCTCCAAAAAAATCCAAACGATTAAAGATATGTCCCAGACCCAACCTGCCCCCACCTCAAAACTCGTGCTGCCCCGACAGTCTCAAGAGAACTCTACATGCAGACATCAGCAACCTGACCGGCAACTTTTCCTTAAAGGGAAAAGGAGCGGTCTTTTTCTCGAGGAGCCTGTGGCCTTGAGTGGCCGGCTGCCTCCAAAAAAATCCAAAAGATTAAAGATATGTCCCAAACCTAACCTGCCCCCACCTCAAATTTGTGCTGCCCTGACAGTCCCAAGGGGAACCCTACCTGCTGACATCAGGAACCTGGGTTGACCATATTTCTTTCCTAGAAAAAATTGCTCGTGTCTTCCTGCAGGGGCCTTTGTCCCTGAGTGGCCAGACGGCCTCCAAAAAATCCAAATGATTAAAGATATGTCCCAGACCCAACCTGCCCCCACCTCAAACCTGTGATGCCCTGACAGTCCAAAGGGAACCCTACAAACTGAGATCAGCAACAAGGGCTGGCAACTTTTCCTTCACAGGGAATACGGCCGGTGTTTTTCTCCAAGGGCGTTTGGCCTAGACTGGCCGGCCCGCCTCCAAAAAAATCCAAATGATTAAAGCTATGTCCCAGACCCCAACTGGCGCCCACCTCGTCACCTGTGCTGCCCTGACAGTCCCAAGGGAACCCTTCAAAGTGACAGCAGGATCCTGGGCTGGACACTTTTTCCTTCCCAGGGAAAATGGGCCGGTGTTTTCCTGCAGGGGACTTTGTCCCTGAGTGGCCGGACGCCTCCAAAAAAATCCAAACGATTAAAGATATGTCCCAGACCCAACCTGCCCCCACCTCAAAACTGTGCTGCCTTGACAGTCCAACGGGAA
Organism: Anomalospiza imberbis; assembly: GCF_031753505.1. Classification (NCBI taxonomy): domain Eukaryota; kingdom Metazoa; phylum Chordata; class Aves; order Passeriformes; family Viduidae; genus Anomalospiza; species Anomalospiza imberbis. The sequence goes on from NW_027099382.1 coordinate 1,257, forward strand.
CTCTACATGCAGACATCAGCAACCTGGACCGGCAACTTTTCCTTACAGGGAAAAGGAGCGGTCTTTTTCTCGAGGAGCCTGTGGCTTTGAGTGGCCAGGCCGCCTCCAAAAAATCCAAAGGATTAAAGATATGTCCCAAACCTAACCTGCCCCCACCTCAAATTTGTGCTGCCCTGACAGTCCAAGGGAACCCTACCTGCTGACATCAGGAACCAGGGTTGACCATATTCTTTCCTAGAAAAAATTGCTCGTGTCTTCCTGCAGGGGCCTTTGTCCCTGAGTGGCCGGATGCCTCCAAAAAATCCAAACGATTACAGATATGTCCCAGACCCAACATGCCCCCACCTCAAACCTGTGCTGCCCTGACATTCCAAAGGGAACCCTACAAACTGACATCAGCAACCAGGGCTGGCAACTTTTCCTTAACAGGGAATACGGCCGGTGTTTGTCTCCAAGGGCCTTTGGCCTTGACTGGCCCGCCGCCTCCAAATAAATCCAAAACAATTAAGGATATGTCCCAGACCCAACCGGCCCCCACCTCTAACCTGTGCTGCCCTGACAGTCCCAAGGGAACCCTTCAAAGTGACAGCAGGATCCTGGACTGGACACTTTTCCTTCCCAGCGAAAATGGCCGGTGTTTTCCTGCAGGGACTTTGTCCCTGAGTGGCTGGACCCTTCCAAAAAAATCCAAACGATTAAAGATATTTCCCAGACCCAACCGGCCCCCACCTCTAACCTTTGCTACCCTGACAGCCCCAAAGGAACCCTACCTGCTGACATCAGGAATCTGGGCTGACCATATTTCTTTCCTAGAAAAAATTGCTCGTGTCTTCTGCAGGGGCCTTTGTCCCTGAGTGGCCGGCCGCCTCCAAAAAATCCCAAACGATTAAAGATATGTCCCAGACCCAACCTGCCCCCACCTCAAAACTGTGCTGCCTTGACAGTCCAACGGGAACTCTACATGCAGACATCAGCAACCTGGACCGGCAACTTTTCCTTAAAGTGAAAAGGAGCGGTCTTTTTCTCGAGGAGCCTGTGGCTTGAGTGGCCGGCTGCCTCCAAAAAATCCAAACAATTAAGGATATGTCCCAGACCCAACCAGCCCCCACCTCTAACCTGTGCTGCCCTGACAGTCCAAAGGGAACCCTACAAACTGACATCAGCAACCAGGGCTGGCAACTTTTCCTTCACAGGGAATACCGGCCGGTGGTTGTCTCCAAGGGCCTTTGGCCTTGACTGGCCCGCCGCCTCCAAAAAATCCAAACAATTAAGGATATGTCCCAGACCCAACCGGCCCCCACCTCTAACCTGTTGATGCCCCTGACAGTCCAAAGGGAACCCTACAAAACTGACATCAGCAACAAGGGCTGGCAACTTTTTCCTTCCCAGCGAAAATGGCCGGTGTTTTCCTGCAGGGATTTTGTCCCTGAGTGGCTGGACCCTTCCAAAAAATCCAAATGATTAAAGATATTTCCCAGACCCAACCGGCCCCCCACCTCTAACCTTTGCTACCCTGACAGCCCCAAAGGAACCCTACCTGCTGACATCAGGAATCTGGGCTGACCATATTTCTTTCCTAGAAAAAATTGCTCGTGTCTTCCTGCAGGGGCCTTTGTCCCTGAGTGGCCGGCCGCCTCCAAAAAATCCAAACGATTAAAGATATGTCCCAGACCCAACCTGCCCCCACCTCAAATTTTGTGCTGCCCCGACAGTCTCAAGAGAACTCTACATGCAGACATCAGCAACCTGGACCGGCAACTTTTCCTTAAAGGGAAAAGGAGCGGTCTTTTTCTCGAGGAGCCTGTGGCCTTGAGTGGCCGGCTGCCTCCAAAAAATCCAAAAGATTAAAGATATGTCCCAAACCTAACCTGCCCCCACCTCAAATTTGTGCTGCCCTGACAGTCCCAAGGGAACCCTACCTGCTGACATCAGGAACCAGGGTTGACCATATTTCTTTCCTAGAAAAAATTGCTCGTGTCTTCCTGCAGGGGCCTTTGTCCCTGAGTGGCCAGACGCCTCCAAAAAAATCCAAATGATTAAAAGATATGTCCCAGACCCAACCTGCCCCCACCTCAAACCTGTGATGCCCTGACAGTCCAAAGGGAACCCTACAAACTGAGATCAGCAACAAGGGCTGGCAACTTTTCCTTAACAGGGAATACGGCCGGTGTTTTTCTCCAAGGGCCTTTGGCCTAGACTGGCCGGCCGCCTCCAAAAAATCCAAATGATTAAAGCTATGTCCCAGACCCAACAGGCGCCCACCTCTCACCTGTGCTACCCTGACAGTCCAAAGGGAACCCTTCAAAGTGACAGCAGGATCCTGGGCTGGACACTTTTCCTTCCCAGGGAAAATGTGGCTCGGTGTTTTTCCTGCAGGGGACTTTGTCCCTGAGTGGCCGGACGCCTCCAAAAAATCCAAACGATTAAAGATATTTCCCAGACCCAACCTGCCCCCACCTCAAAACTGTGCTGCCTTGACAGTCCAACGGGAACTCTACATGCAGACATCAGCAACCTGGACTGGCAACTTTTCCTTAAAGGGAAAAGGAGCGGTCTTTTTCTCGAGGAGCCTGTGGCCTTGAGTGGCCGGCTGCCTCCAAAAAAATCCAAAAGATTAAAGATATGTCCCAAACCTAACCTGCCCCCCACCTCAAATTTGTGCTGCCCTGACAGTCCCAAGGGAACCCTACCTGCTGACATCAGGAACCTGGGTTGACCATATTTCTTTCCTAGAAAAAATTGCTCGTGTCTTCCTGCAGGGGCCTTTGTCCCTGAGTGGCCAGACGCCTCCAAAAAATCCAAATGATTAAAGATATGTCCCAGACCCAACCTGCCCCCACCTCAAACCTGTGATGCCCTGACAGTCCAAAGGGAACCCTACAAACTGAGATCAGCAACAAGGGCTGGCAACTTTTCCTTCACAGGGAATACGGCCGGTGTTTTTCTCCAAGGGCGTTTGGCCTAGACTGGCCGGCCGCCTCCAAAAAATCCAAATGATTAAAGCTATGTCCCAGACCCAACCGGGCGCCCACCTCTCACCTGTGCTGCCCTGACAGTCCACAAGGGAACCCTTCAAAGTGACAGCAGGATCCTGGGCTGGACACTTTTCCTTCCCAGGGAAAATGGGCCGGTGTTTTCCTGCAGGGGACTTTGTCCCTGAGTGGACCGGACGCCTCCAAAAAATCCAAACGATTAAAGATATGTCCCCAGACCCAACCTGCCCCCACCTCAAAACTGTGCTGCCTTGACAGTCCAACGGGAACTCTACATGCAGACATCAGCAACCTGGACCGAGCAACTTTTCCTTACAGGGAAAAGGAGCGGTCTTTTTTCTCGAGGAGCCTGTGGCTTTGAGTGGCCGGCCGCCTCCAAAAAAATCCAAAGGATTAAAGATATGTCCCAAACCTAACCTGCCCCCACCTCAAATTTAGTGCTGCCCCTGACAGTCCCAAGGGAACCCTACCTGCTGACATCAGGAACCAGGGTTGACCATATTTCTTTCCTAGAAAAAATTGCTCGTGTCTTCCTGCAGGGGCCTTTGTCCCTGAGTGGCCGGATGCCTCCAAAAAAATCCAAACGATTACAGATATGTCCCCGACCCAACATGCCCCCACCTCAAACCTGTGCTGCCCTGACATTCCAAAGGGAACCCTACAAACTGACATCAGCAACCAGGGCTGGCAACTTTTCCTTAACAGGGAATACGGCCGGTGTTTGTCTCCAAGGGCCTTTGGCCTTGACTGGCCCGCCGCCTCCAAAAAAATCCAAACAATTAAGGATATGTCCCAGACCCAACCGGCCCCCACCTCTAACCTGTGCTGCCCTGACAGTCCAAGGGAACCCTTCAAAGTGACAGCAGGATCCTGGACTGGACACTTTTTCCTTCCCAGCGAAAATGGCCGGTGTTTTCCTGCAGGGACTTTGTCCCTGAGTGGCTGGACCCTTCCAAAAAAATCCAAACGATTAAAGATATTTCCCAGACCCAACCGGCCCCCACCTCTAACCTTTGCTACCCTGACAGCCCCAAAGGAACCCTACCTGCTGACATCAGGAATCTGGGCTGACCATATTTCTTTCCTAGAAAAAATTGCTCGTGTCTTCTGCAGGGGCCTTTGTCCCTGAGTGGCCGGCCGCCTCCAAAAAATCCAAACGATTAAAGATATGTCCCAGACCCAACCTGCCCCCACCTCAAAACTGTGCTGCCTTGACAGTCCAACGGGAACTCTACATGCAGACATCAGCAACCTGGACCGGCAACTTTTCCTTAAAGGGAAAAGGAGCGGTCTTTTTCTCGAGGAGCCTGTGGCTTGAGTGGCCGGCTGCCTCCAAAAAATCCAAACAATTAAGGATATGTCCCAGACCCAACCAGCCCCCACCTCTAACCTGTGCTGCCCTGACAGTCCAAAGGGAACCCTACAAACTGACATCAGCAACCAGGGCTGGCAACTTTTCCTTCACAGGGAATACGGGCCGGTGGTTGTCTCCAAGGGCCTTGGCCTTGACTGGCCCGCCCGCCTCCAAAAAATCCAAACAATTAAGGATATGTCCCAGACCCAACCGGCCCCCACCTCTAACCTGTGATGCCCTGACAGTCCAAAGGGAACCCTACAAACTGACATCAGCAACAAGGGCTGGCAACTTTTCCTTCCCAGCGAAAAATGGCCGGTGTTTTCCCTGCAGGGATTTTGTCCCTGAGTGGCTGGACCCTTCCAAAAAATCCAAATGATTAAAGATATTTCCCAGACCCAACCGGCCCCCACCTCTAACCTTTGCTACCCTGACAGCCCCAAAGGAACCCTACCCTGCTGACATCAGGAATCTGGGCTGACCATATTTCTTTCCTAGAAAAAATTGCTCGTGTCTTCCTGCAGGGGCCTTTGTCCCTGAGTGGCCGGCCGCCTCCAAAAAATCCAAACGATTAAAGATATGTCCCAGACCCAACCTGCCCCCACCTCAAATTTGTGCTGCCCCGACAGTCTCAAGAGAACTCTACATGCAGACATCAGCAACCTGGACCGGGCAACTTTTCCTTAAAGGAAAAGGGAGCGGTCTTTTTCTCGAGGAGCCTGTGGCCTTGAGTGGCCGGCTGCCTCCAAAAAATCCAAAAGATTAAAGATATGTCCCAAACCTAACCTGCCCCCACCTCAAATTTGTGCTGCCCTGACAGTCCAAGGGAACCCTACCTGCTGACATCAGGAACCAGGGTTGACCATATTTCTTTCCTAGAAAAAATTGCTCGTGTCTTCCTGCAGGGGCCTTTGTCCCTGAGTGGCCAGACGCCTCCAAAAAATCCAAATGATTAAAGATATGTCCCAGACCCAACCTGCCCCCACCTCAAACCTGTGATGCCCTGACAGTCCAAAGGGAACCCTACAAACTGAGATCAGCAAACAAGGGCTGGCAACTTTTCCTTAACAGGGAATACGGCCGGTGTTTTTTCTCCAAGGGCGTTTGGCCTAGACTGGTCCGGCAGCCGCCTCCAAAAAATCCAAATGATTAAAGCTATGTCCCAGACCCAACCGGCGCCCACCTCTCACCTGTGCTGCCCTGACAGTCCCAAGGGAACCCTTCAAAGTGACAGCAGGATCCTGGGCTGGACACTTTTCCTTCCCAGGGAAAATGGGCCCGGTGTTTTCCTGCAGGGGACTTTGTCCCTGAGTGGCCGGACGCCTCCAAAAAATCCAAACGATTAAAGATATTTCCCAGACCCAACCTGCCCCCACCTCAAAACTGTGCTGCCTTGACAGTCCAACGGGAACTCTACATGCAGACATCAGCAACCTGGACCGGCAACTTTTCCTTACAGGGAAAAGGAGCGGTCTTTTTCTCGAGGAGCCTGTGGCTTTGAGTGGCCGGCCGCCTCCAAAAAATCCAAAGGATTAAAGATATGTCCCAAACCTAACCTGCCCCCACCTCAAATTTGTGCTGCCCTGACAGTCCCAAGGGAACCCTACCTGCTGACATCAGGAACCAGGTTGACCATATTTCTTTCCTAGAAAAAATTGCTCGTGTCTTCCTGCAGGGGCCTTTGTCCCTGAGTGGCCGGATGCCTCCTAAAAATCCAAACGATTACAGATATGTCCCAGACCCAACATGCCCCCACCTCAAACCTGTGCTGCCCTGACATTCCAAAGGGAACCCTACAAACTGACATCAGCAACCAGGGCTGGCAACTTTTCCTTAACAGGGAATACGGCCGGTGTTTGTCTCCAAGGGGCCTTTGGCCTTGACTGGCCCGCCGCCTCCAAAAAAATCCAAACAATTAAGGATATGTCCCAGACCCAACCGGCCCCCACCTCTAACCTGTGCTGCCCTGACAGTCCCAAGGGAACCCTTCAAAGTGACAGCAGGATCCTGGACTGGACACTTTTCCTTCCCAGCGAAAATGGCCGGTGTTTTCCTGCAGGGACTTTGTCCCTGAGTGGCTGGACCCTTCCAAAAAATCCAAACGATTAAAGATATTTCCCAGACCCAACCGGCCCCCACCTCTAACCTTTGCTACCCTGACAGCCCCAAAGGAACCCTACCTGCTGACATCAGGAATCTGGGCTGACCATATTTCTTTCCTAGAAAAAATTGCTCGTGTCTTCTGCAGGGGCCTTTGTCCCTGAGTGGCCGGCCGCCTCCAAAAAATCCAAACGATTAAAGATATGTCCCAGACCCAACCTGCCCCCACCTCAAAACTGTGCTGCCTTGACAGTCCAACGGGAACTCTACATGCAGACATCAGCAACCTGGACCGGCAACTTTTCCTTAAAGGGAAAAGGAGCGGTCTTTTTCTCGAGGAGCCTGTGGCCTTGAGTGGCCGGCTGCCTCCAAAAAATCCAAACAATTAAGGATATGTCCCAGACCCAACCAGCCCCCACCTCTAACCTGTGCTGCCCTGACAGTCCAAAGGGAACCCTACAAACTGACATCAGCAACCAGGGCTGGCAACTTTTCCTTCACAGGGAATACGGCCGGTGGTTGTCTCCAAGGGCCTTTGGCCTTGACTGGCCCGCCGCCTCCAAAAAATCCAAACAATTAAGGATATGTCCCAGACCCAACCGGCCCCCACCTCTAACCTGTGATGCCCTGACAGTCCAAAGGGAACCCTACAAACTGACATCAGCAACAAGGGCTGGCAACTTTTCCTTCCCAGCGAAAATGGCCGGTGTTTTCCTGCAGGGATTTTGTCCCTGAGTGGCTGGACCCTTCCAAAAAATCCAAATGATTAAAGATATTTCCCAGACCCAACCGGCCCCCACCTCTAACCTTTGCTACCCTGACAGCCCCAAAGGAACCCTACCTGCTGACATCAGGAATCTGGGCTGACCATATTTCTTTCCTAGAAAAAATTGCTCGTGTCTTCCTGCAGGGGCCTTTGTCCCTGAGTGGCCGGCCGCCTCCAAAAAATCCAAACGATTAAAGATATGTCCCAGACCCAACCTGCCCCCACCTCAAATTTGTGCTGCCCCGACAGTCTCAAGAGAACTCTACATGCAGACATCAGCAACCTGGACCGGCAACTTTTCCTTAAAGGGAAAAGGAGCGGTCTTTTTCTCGAGGAGCCTGTGGCCTTGAGTGGCCGGCTGCCTCCAAAAAATCCAAAAGATTAAAGATATGTCCCAAACCTAACCTGCCCCCACCTCAAATTTGTGCTGCCCTGACAGTCCCAAGGGAACCCTACCTGCTGACATCAGGAACCAGGGTTGACCATATTTCTTTCCTAGAAAAAATTGCTCGTGTCTTCCTGCAGGGGCCTTTGTCCCTGAGTGGCCAGACGCCTCCAAAAAATCCAAATGATTAAAGATATGTCCCAGACCCAACCTGCCCCCACCTCAAACCTGTGATGCCCTGACAGTCCAAAGGGAACCCTACAAACTGAGATCAGCAACAAGGGCTGGCAACTTTTCCTTAACAGGGAATACGGCCGGTGTTTTTCTCCAAGGGCGTTTGGCCTAGACTGGCCGGCCGCCTCCAAAAAATCCAAATGATTAAAGCTATGTCCCAGACCCAACTGGCGCCCACCTCTCACCTGTGCTACCCTGACAGTCCCAAGGGAACCCTTCAAAGTGACAGCAGGATCCTGGGCTGGACACTTTTCCTCCCCAGGGAAAATGGGCCGGTGTTTTCCTGCAGGGGACTTTGTCCCTGAGTGGCCGGACGCCTCCAAAAAATCCAAACGATTAAAGATATTTCCCAGACCCAACCTGCCCCCACCTCAAAACTGTGCTGCCTTGACAGTCCAACGGGAACTCTACATGCAGACATCAGCAACCTGGACCGGCAACTTTTCCTTAAAGGGAAAAAGGAGCGGTCTTTTTTCTCGAGGAGCCTGTGGCTTTGAGTGGCCGGCCGCCTCCAAAAAATCCAAAGGATTAAAGATATGTCCCAAACCTAACCTGCCCCCACCTCAAATTTGTGCTGCCCTGACAGTCCCAAGGGAACCCTACCTGCTGACATCAGGAACCAGGGTTGACCATATTTCTTTCCTAGAAAAAATTGCTCGTGTCTTTCCTGCAGGGGCCTTTGTCCCTGAGTGGCCGGATGCTTCCAAAAAATCCAAACGATTACAGATATGTCCCAGACCCAACATGCCCCCACCTCAAACCTGTGCTGCCCTGACAGTCCCAAAGGGAACCCTACAAACTGACATCAGCAACCAGGGCTGGCAACTTTTCCTTAACAGGGAATACGGCCGGTGTTTGTCTCCAAGGGCCTTTGGCCTTGACTGGCCCGCCGCCTCCAAAAAATCCAAACAATTAAGGATATGTCCCAGACCCAACCGGCCCCCACCTCTAACCTGTGCTGCCCTGACAGTCCCAAGGGAACCCTTCAAAGTGACAGCAGGATCCTGGACTGGACACTTTTCCTTCCCAGCGAAAATGGCCGGTGTTTTCCTGCAAGGACTTTGTCCCTGAGTGGCTGGACCCTTCCAAAAAATCCAAACGATTAAAAGATATTTCCCAGACCCAACCGGGCCCCCACCTCTAACCTTTGCTACCCTGACAGCCCCAAAGGAACCCTACCTGCTGACATCAGGAATCTGGGCTGACCATAGTTTCTTTCCTAGAAAAAAATTGCTCGTGTCTTCCTGCAGGGGCCTTTGTCCCTGAGTGGCCGGCCGCCTCCAAAAAATCCAAACGATTAAAGATATGTCCCAGACCCAACCTGCCCCCACCTCAAAACTGTGCTGCCCTGACAGTCCCAAGGGAAGCCTAAAACTGACATCAGGAACCTGCCTTGGCAACTTTTCCTTCACAGGGAAAATGGGTGGTCTTTTTTCTTGAGGAGCCTTTGGCCTTGAGTGGCCCGCCGCCTCCAAAAAATCCAAACGATGAAGGATATGTCCAAGACCCAACATGCCCCCACCTCAAACCTGTGCTGCCCTGACAGTCCAAAAGGGAACCCTACCAACTGACATCAGCAACCAGGGCTGGCAACTTTTCCTTAACAGGGAATACGGCCGGTGTTTGTCTCCAAGGGCCTTTGGCCTTGACTGGCCCGCCGCCTCCAAAAAATCCAAACAATTACGGATATGTCCCAGACCCAACCGGCCCCCACCTCTAACCTGTGCTGCCCTGACAGTCCCAAGGGAACCCTTCAAAAGTGACAGCAGGATCCTGGACTGGACACTTTTCCTTCCCAGCGAAAATGGCCGGTGTTTTCCTGCAAGGACTTTGTCCCTGAGTGGCTGGACCCTTCCAAAAAATCCAAACGATTAAAGATATTTCCCAGACCCAACCGGCCCCCACCTCTAACCTTTGCTACCCTGACAGCCCCAAAGGAACCCTACCTGCTGACATCAGGAATCTGGGGCTGACCATATTTCTTTCCTAGAAAAAATTGCTCGTGTCTTCCTGCAGGGGCCTTTGTCCCTGAGTGGCCGGCCGCCTCCAAAAAATCCAAACGATTAAAGATATGTCCCAGACCCAACCTGCCCCCACCTCAAAACTGTGCTGCCTTGACAGTCCAACGGGAACTCTACATGCAGACATCAGCAACCTGGACCGGCAACTTTTCCTTAAAGGGAAAAGGAGCGGTCTTTTTTCTCGAGGAGCCTGTGGCTTTGAGTGGCCGGCCGCCTCCAAAAAATCCAAAGGATTAAAGATATGTCCCAAACCTAACCTGCCCCCACCTCAAATTTGTGCTGCCCTGACAGTCCCATCCAAGGGAACCCTACCTGCTGACATCAGGAACCAGGGTTGACCATATTTCTTTCCTAGAAAAAATTGCTCGTGTCTTCCTGCAGGGGCCTTTGTCCCTGAGTGGCCGGATGCCTCCAAAAAATCCAAACGATTACAGATATGTCCCAGACCCAACATGCCCCCACCCTCAAACCTGTGCTGCCCTGACAGTCCAAAGGGAACCCTACAAACTGACATCAGCAACCAGGGCTGGCAACTTTTGCCTTAACAGGGAATACGGCCGGTGGTTGTCTCCAAGGGCCTTTGGCCTTGACTGGCCCGCTGCCTCCAAAAAATCCAAACAATTAAGGATATGTCCCAGACCCAACCGGCCCCCACCTCTAACCTGTGCTGCCCTGACAGTCCCAAGGGAACCCTGTCAAAGTGACAGCAGGATCCTGGACTGGACACTTTTCCTTCCCAGCGAAAATGGCCGGTGTTTTTCCTGCAAGGACTTTGTCCCTGAGTGGCTGGACCCCTTCCAAAAAATCCAAACGATTAAAGATATTTCCCAGACCCAACCGGCCCCCACCTCTAACCTTTGCTACCCTGACAGCCCCAAAGGAACCCTACCTGCTGACATCAGGAATCTGGGCTGACCATATTTCTTTCCTAGAAAATAATTGCTCGTGTCTTCCTGCAGGGGCCTTTGTCCCTGAGTGGCCGGCCGCCTCCAAAAAATCCAAACGATTAAAGATATGTCCCCAGACCCAACCTGCCCCCCAACCTCAAAAAACTGTGTCTGCCCTGACAGTCCCAAGGGAAGCCTAAAACTGACATCAGGAACCTGCCTTGGCAACTTTTCCTTCACAGGGAAAATGGGTGGTCTTTTTCTTGAGGAGCCTTTGGCCTTGAGTGGCCCGCCGCCTCCAAAAAAATCCAAACGATGAAGGATATGTCCAAGACCCAACATGCCCCCACCTCAAACCTGTGCTGCCCTGACAGTCCAAAGGGAACCCTACCAACTGACATCAGCAACCAGGGCTGGCAACTTTTCCTTAACAGGGAATACGGCCGGTGTTTGTCTCCAAGGGCCTTTGGCCTTGACTGGCCCGCCGCCTCCAAAAAATCCAAACAATTTACGGATATGTCCCAGACCCAACCGGCCCCCACCTCTAACCTGTGATGCCCTGACAGTCCAAAGGGAACCCTACAAACTGACATCAGCAACAAGGGCTGGCAACTTTTCCTTCCCAGCGAAAATGGCCGGTGTTTTCCTGCAGGGACTTTGTCCCTGAGTGGCTGGACCCTTCCAAAAAAATCCAAATGATTAAAGATATTTCCCAGACCCAACCGGCCCCCACCTCTAACCTTTGCTACCCTGACAGCCCCAAAAGAACCCTACCTGCTGACATCAGGAATCTGGGCTGACCATATTTCTTTCCTAGAAAAAATTGCTCGTGTCTTCCTGCAGGGGCCTTTGTCCCTGAGTGGCCGGCCGCCTCCAAAAAAATCCAAACGATTAAAGATATGTCCCAGACCCAACCTGCCCCCACCTCAAAACTGTGCTGCCTTGACAGTCCAACGGGAACTCTACATGCAGACATCAGCAACCTGGACCGGCAACTTTTCCTTACAGGGAAAAAGGAGCGGTCTTTTTCTCGAGGAGCCTGTGGCCTTGAGTGGCCGGCTGCCTCCAAAAAAATCCAAAAGATTAAAGATATGTCCCCAAACCTAACCTGCCCCCACCTCAAATTTGTGCTGCCCTGACAGTCCCAAGGGAACCCTACCTGCTGACATCAGGAACCAGGGTTGACCATATTTCTTTCCTAGAAAAAATTGCTCGTGTCTTCCTGCAGGGGCCTTTTGTCCCTGAGTGGCCGGATGCCTCCAAAAAATCCAAACGATTACAGATATGTCCCAGACCCAACATGCCCCCACCTCAAACCTGTGCTGCCCTGACATTCCAAAGGGAACCCTACAAACTGACATCAGCAACCAGGGCTGGCAACTTTTCCTTAACAGGGAATACGGCCGGTGTTTGTCTCCAAGGGCCTTTGGCCTTGACTGGCCCGCCGCCTCCAAAAAAATCCAAACAATTAAGGATATGTCCCAGACCCAACCGGCCCCCACCTCTAACCTGTGCTGCCCTGGACAGTCCCAAGGGAACCCTTCAAAGTGACAGCAGGATCCTGGACTGGACACTTTTCCTTCCCAGCGAAAATGGCCGGTGTTTTCCTGCAGGGACTTTGTCCCTGAGTGGCTGGACCCTTCCAAAAAAATCCAAACGATTAAAGATATTTCCCAGACCCAACCGGCCCCCACCTCTAACCTTTGCTACCCTGACAGCCCCAAAGGGAACCCTACCTGCTGACATCAGGAATCTGGGCTGACCATATTTTCTTTCCTAGAAAAAATTGCTCGTGTCTTCTGCAGGGGCCTTTGTCCCTGAGTGGCCGGCCGCCCTCCAAAAAATCCAAACGATTAAAGATATGTCCCAGACCCAACCTGCCCCCACCTCAAAACTGTGCTGCCTTGACAGTCCAACGGGAACTCTACATGCAGACATCAGCAACCTGGACCGGCAACTTTTCCTTAAAGGGAAAAGGAGCGGTCTTTTTCTCGAGGAGCCTGTGGCCTTGAGTGGCCGGCTGCCTCCAAAAAAATCCAAACAATTAAGGATATGTCCCAGACCCAACCAGCCCCCACCTCTAACCTGTGCTGCCCTGACAGTCCAAAGGGAACCCTACAAACTGACATCAGCAACCAGGGCTGGCAACTTTTCCTTCACAGGGAATACGGCCGGTGGTTGTCTCCAAGGGCCTTTGGCCTTGACCTGGCCCGCCACCATCCAAAAAATCCAAACAATTAAGGATATGTCCCAGACCCAACCGGCCCCCACCTCTAACCTGTTGATGCCCTGACAGTCCAAAGGGAACCCTACAAACTGACATCAGCAACAAGGGCTGGCAACTTTTCCTTCCCAGCGAAAATGGCCGGTGTTTTCCTGCAGGGATTTTGTCCCTGAGTGGCTGGACCCTTCCAAAAAAATCCAAATGATTAAAGATATTTCCCAGACCCAACCGGCCCCCACCTCTAACCTTTGCTACCCTGACAGCCCCAAAGGAACCCTACCTGCTGACATCAGGAATCTGGGCTGACCATATTTCTTTTCCTAGAAAAAATTGCTCGTGTCTTCCTGCAGGGGCCTTTGTCCCTGAGTGGCCGGCCGCCTCCAAAAAATCCAAACGATTAAAGATATGTCCCAGACCCAACCTGCCCCCACCTCAAATTTGTGCTGCCCCCGACAGTCTCAAGAGAACTCTACATGCAGACATCAGCAACCTGGACCGGCAACTTTTTCCTTAAAGGGAAAAGGAGCGGTCTTTTTTCTCGAGGAGCCTGTGGCCTTGAGTGGCCGGCTGCCTCCAAAAAAATCCAAAAGATTAAAGATATGTCCCAAACCTAACCTGCCCCCACCTCAAAATTTGTGCTGCCCCTGAACAGTCCCAAGGGAACCCTACCTGCTGACATCAGGAAACCAGGGTTGACCATATTTCTTTCCTAGAAAAAATTGCTCGTGTCTTCCTGCAGGGGCTTTTGTCCCTGAGTGGCCAGACGCCTCCAAAAAATCCAAATGATTAAAGATATGTCCAGACCCAACCTGCCCCCACCTCAAACCTGTGATGCCCTGACAGTCCAAAGGGAACCCTACAAACTGAGATCAGCAACAAGGGCTGGCAACTTTTCCTTAACCAGGGAATACGGCCGGTGTTTTTCTCCAAGGGCGTTTGGCCTAGACTGGCCGGCCGCACTCCAAAAAAATCCAAATGATTAAAGCTATGTCCCAGACCCAACTGGCACCCACCTCTCACCTGTGCTACCCTGACCAGTCCCAAGGGAACCCTTCAAAGTGACAGCAGGATCCTGGGCTGGACACTTTTTCCTCCCCAGGGAAAATGGGCCGGTGTTTTCCTGCAGGGGACTTTGTCCCTGAGTGGCCGGACGCCTCCAAAAAAATCCAAACGATTAAAGATATTTCCCAGACCCAACCTGCCCCCACCTCAAAACTGTGCTGCCTTGACAGTCCAACGGGAACTCTACATGCAGACATCAGCAACCTGGACCGGCAACTTTTCCTTAAAGGGAAAAGGAGCGGTCTTTTTCTCGAGGAGCCTGTGGCTTTGAGTGGCCGGGCCGCCTCCAAAAAATCCAAAGGATTAAAGATATGTCCCAAACCTAACCTGCCCCCACCTCAAATTTGTGCTGCCCTGACAGTCCCAAGGGAACCCTACCTGCTGACATCAGGAACCAGGGTTGACCATATTTCTTTCCTAGAAAAAATTGCTCGTGTCTTCCTGCAGGGGCCTTTGTCCCTGAGTGGCCGGATGCCTCCAAAAAAATCCAAACGATTACAGATATGTCCCAGACCCAACATGCCCCACCTCAAACCTGTGCTGCCCTGACAGTCCAAAGGGAACCCTACAAACTGACATCAGCAACCAGGGCTGGCAACTTTTCCTTAACAGGGAATACGGCCGGTGTTTGTCTCCAAGGGCCTTTGGCCTTGACTGGCCCGCCGCCTTCCAAAAAATCCAAACAATTAAGGATATGTCCCAGACCCAACCGGCCCCCACCTCTAACCTGTGCTGCCCTGACAGTCCCAAAGGGAACCCTTCAAAGTGACAGCAGGATCCTGGACTGGACACTTTTCCTTCCCAGCGAAAAATGGCCGGTGTTTTCCTGCAAGGACTTTGTCCCTGAGTGGCTGGACCCTTCCAAAAAATCCAAACGATTAAAGATATTTCCCAGACCCAACCGGCCCCCACCTCTAACCTTTGCTACCCTGACAGCCCCAAAGGAACCCTACCTGCTTGACATCAGGAATCTGGGCTGACCATATTTCTTTCCTAGAAAAAATTGCTCGTGTCTTCCTGCAGGGGCCTTTGTCCCTGAGTGGCCGGCCGCCTCCAAAAAAATCCAAACGATTAAAGATATGTCCCAGACCCAACCTGCCCCCACCTCAAAACTGTGCTGCCCTGACAGTCCCAAGGGAAGCCTAAAACTGACATCAGGAACCTGCCTTGGCAACTTTTCCTTCACAGGGGAAAATGGGTGGTCTTTTTCTTGAGGAGCCTTTGGCCTTGAGTGGCCCCGCCGCCTCCAAAAAAATCCAAACGATGAAGGATATGTCCAAGACCCAACATGCCCCCACCTCAAACCTGTGCTGCCCTGACAGTCCAAAGGGAACCCTACCAACTGACATCAGCAACCAGGGCTGGCAACTTTTCCTTAACAGGCAATTACGGATATGTCCCAGACCCAACCGGCCCCCACCTCTAACCTGTGCTGCCCTGACAGTCCCAAGGGAACCCTTCAAAGTGACAGCAGGATCCTGGACTGGACACTTTTCCTTCCCAGCGAAAATGGCCGGTGTTTTCCTGCAAGGACTTTGTCCCTGAGTGGCTGGACCCTTCCAAAAAATCCAAACGATTAAAGATATTTCCCAGACCCAACCGGCCCCCACCTCTAACCTTTGCTACCCTGACAGCCCCAAAGGAACCCTACCTGCTGACATCAGGAATCTGGGCTGACCATATTTCTTTCCTAGAAAAAATTGCTCGTGTCTTCCTGCAGGGGCCTTTGTCCCTGAGTGGCCGGCCGCCTCCAAAAAATCCAAACGATTTAAAGATATGTCCCAGACCCAACCTGCCCCCACCTCAAAACTGTGCTGCCTTGACAGTCCAACGGGAACTCTACATGCAGACATCAGCAACCTGGACCGGCAACTTTTCCTTAAAGGGAAAAGGAGCGGTCTTTTTCTCGAGGAGCCTGTGGCCTTGAGTGGCCGGCCGCCTCCAAAAAATCCAAACGATTAAAGATATGTCCCAAACCTAACCTGCCCCCACCTCAAATTTGTGCTGCCCTGACAGTCCCAAGGGACCCTACCTGCTGACATCAGGAACCAGGGTTGACCATATTTCTTTCCTAGAAAAAATTGCTCGTGTCTTCCTGCAGGGGCCTTTGTCCCTGAGTGGCCGGATGCCTCCAAAAAATCCAAACGATTACAGATATGTCCCAGACCCAACATGCCCCCACCTGAAACCTGTGCTGCCCTGACAGTCCAAAGGGAACCCTACAAACTGACATCAGCAACCAGGGCTGGCAACTTTTCCTTAACAGGGAATACGGCCGGTGTTTGTCTCCAAGGGCGTTTGGCCTAGACTGGCCGGCCGCCTCCAAAAAATCCAAATGATTAAAGCTATGTCCCAGACCCAACCGGCGCCCACCTCTCACCTGTGCTACCCTGACAGTCCCAAGGGAACCCTTCAAAGTGACAGCAGGATCCTGGGCTGGACACTTTTCCTTCCCAGGGAAAATGGGCCGGTGTTTTCCTGCAGGGGACTTTGTCCCTGAGTGGCCGGACGCCTCCAAAAAATCCAAACGATTAAAGATATTTCCCAGACCCAACCTGCCCCCACCTCAAAACTGTGCTGCCTTGACAGTCCAACGGGAACTCTACATGCAGACATCAGCAACCAGGGCTGGCAACTTTTCCTTAAAGGGAAAAGGAGCGGTCTTTTTCTCGAGGAGCCTGTGGCTTTGAGTGGCCGGCCGCCTCCAAAAAATCCAAAGGATTAAAGATATGTCCCAAACCTAACCTGCCCCCACCTCAAATTTGTGCTGCCCTGACAGTCCCAAGGGAACCCTACCTGCTGACATCAGGAACCAGGGTTGACCATATTTCTTTCCTAGAAAAAATTGCTCGTGTCTTCCTGCAGGGGCCTTTGTCCTGAGTGGCCGGATGCCTCCAAAAAATCCAAACAATTACAGATATGTCCCAGACCCAACATGCCCCCACCTCAAACCTGTGCTGCCCTGACAGTCCAAAGGGAACCCTACAAACTGACATCAGCAACCAGGGCTGGCAACTTTTCCTTAACAGGGAATACGGCCGGTGGTTGTCTCCAAGGGCCTTTGGCCTTGACTGGCCCGCTGCCTCCAAAAAATCCAAACAATTAAGGATATGTCCCAGACCCAACCGGCCCCCACCTCTAACCTGTGCTGCCCTGACAGTCCAAGGGAACCCTTCAAAGTGACAGCAGGATCCTGGACTGGACACTTTTCCTTCCCAGCGAAAATGGCCGGTGTTTTCCTGCAAGGACTTTGTCCCTGAGTGGCTGGACCCTTCCAAAAAATCCAAACGATTAAAGATATTTCCCAGACCCAACCGGCCCCCACCTCTAACCTTTGCTACCCTGACAGCCCCAAAGGAACCCTACCTGCTGACATCAGGAATCTGGGCTGACCATATTTCTTTCCTAGAAATAATTGCTCGTGTCTTCCTGCAGGGGCCTTTGTCCCTGAGTGTCCGGCCGCCTCCAAAAAATCCAAACGATTAAAGATATGTCCCAGACCCAACCTGCCCCCACCTCAAAACTGTGCTGCCCTGACAGTCCCAAGGGAAGCCTAAAACTGACATCAGGAACCTGCCTTGGCAACTTTTCCTTCACAGGGAAAATGGGTGGTCTTTTTCTTGAGGAGCCTTTGGCCTTGAGTGGCCCGCCGCCTCCAAAAAATCCAAACGATGAAGGATATGTCCAAGACCCAACATGCCCCCACCTCAAACCTGTGCTGCCCTGACAGTCCAAAGGGAACCCTACCAACTGACATCAGCAACCAGGGCTGGCAACTTTTCCTTAACAGGGAATACGGCCGGTGTTTGTCTCCAAGGGCCTTTGGCCTTGACTGGCCCGCCGCCTCCAAAAAATCCAAACAATTACGGATATGTCCCAGACCCAACCGGCCCCCACCTCTAACCTGTGATGCCCTGACAGTCCAAAGGGAACCCTACAAACTGACATCAGCAACAAGGGCTGGCAACTTTTCCTTCCCAGCGAAAATGGCCGGTGTTTTCCTGCAGGGACTTTGTCCCTGAGTGGCTGGACCCTTCCAAAAAATCCAAATGATTAAAGATATTTCCCAGACCCAACCGGCCCCCACCTCTAACCTTTGCTACCCTGACAGCCCCAAAAGAACCCTACCTGCTGACATCAGGAATCTGGGCTGACCATATTTCTTTCCTAGAAAAAATTGCTCGTGTCTTCCTGCAGGGGCCTTTGTCCCTGAGTGGCCGGCCGCCTCCAAAAAATCCAAACGATTAAAGATATGTCCCAGACCCAACCTGCCCCCACCTCAAAACTGTGCTGCCTTGACAGTCCAACGGGAACTCTACATGCAGACATCAGCAACCTGGACCGGCAACTTTTCCTTACAGGGAAAAGGAGCGGTCTTTTTCTCGAGGAGCCTGTGGCCTTGAGTGGCCGGCTGCCTCCAAAAAATCCAAAAGATTAAAGATATGTCCCAAACCTAACCTGCCCCCACCTCAAATTTGTGCTGCCCTGACAGTCCCAAGGGAACCCTACCTGCTGACATCAGGAACCAGGGTTGACCATATTTCTTTCCTAGAAAAAATTGCTCGTGTCTTCCTGCAGGGGCCTTTGTCCCTGAGTGGCCGGATGCCTCCAAAAAATCCAAACGATTACAGATATGTCCCAGACCCAACATGACCCCACCTCAAACCTGTGCTGCCCTGACAGTCCAAAGGGAACCCTACAAACTGACATCAGCAACCAGGGCTGGCAACTTTTCCTTCACAGGGAATACGGTCGGTGTTTGTCTCCAAGGGCGTTTGGCCTAGACTGGCCGGCCGCCTCCAAAAAATCCAAATGATTAAAGCTATGTCCGAGACCCAACCGGCGCCCACCTCTCACCTGTGCTACCCTGACAGTCCCAAGGGAACCCTTCAAAGTGACAGCAGGATCCTGGGCTGGACACTTTTCCTTCCCAGGGAAAATGGGCCGGTGTTTTCCTGCAGGGGACTTTGTCCCTGAGTGGCCGGACGCCTCCAAAAAATCCAAACGATTAAAGATATTTCCCAGACCCAACCTGCCCCCACCTCAAAACTGTGCTGCCTTGACAGTCCAACGGGAACTCTACATGCAGACATCAGCAACCTGGACCGGCAACTTTTCCTTAAAGGGAAAAGGAGCGGTCTTTTTCTCGAGGAGCCTGTGGCTTTGAGTGGCCGGCCGCCTCCAAAAAATCCAAAGGATTAAAGATATGTCCCAAACCTAACCTGCCCCCACCTCAAATTTGTGCTGCCCTGACAGTCCCAAGGGAACCCTACCTGCTGACATCAGGAACCAGGGTTGACCATATTTCTTTCCTAGAAAAAATTGCTCGTGTCTTCCTGCAGGGGCCTTTGTCCCTGAGTGGCCGGATGCCTCCAAAAAATCCAAACGATTACAGATATGTCCCAGACCCAACATGCCCCCACCTCAAACCTGTGCTCCCCTGACAGTCCAAAGGGAACCCTACAAACTGACATCAGCAACCAGGGCTGGCAACTTTTCCTTAACAGGGAATACGGCCGGTGTTTGTCTCCAAGGGCCTTTGGCCTTGACTGGCCCGCTGCCTCCAAAAAATCCAAACAATTAAGGATATGTCCCAGACCCAACCGGCCCCCACCTCTAACCTGTGCTGCCCTGACAGTCCCAAGGGAACCCTTCAAAGTGACAGCAGGATCCTGGACTGGACACTTTTCCTTCCCAGCGAAAATGGCCGGTGTTTTCCTGCAGGGACTTTGTCCCTGAGTGGCTGGACCCTTCCAAAAAATCCAAACGATTAAAGATATTTCCCAGACCCAACCGGCCCCCACCTCTAACCTTTGCTACCCTGACAGCCCCAAAGGAACCCTACCTGCTGACATCAGGAATCTGGGCTGACCATATTTCTTTCCTAGAAAAAATTGCTCGTGTCTTCCTGCAGGGGCCTTTGTCCCTGAGTGGCCGGCCGCCTCCAAAAAATCCAAACGATTAAAGATATGTCCCAGACCCAACCTGCCCCCACCTCAAAACTGTGCTGCCCTGACAGTCCCAAGGGAAGCCTAAAACTGACATCAGGAACCTGCCTTGGCAACTTTTCCTTCACAGGGAAAATGGGTGGTCTTTTTCTTGAGGAGCCTTTGGCCTTGAGTGGCCCGCCGCCTCCAAAAAATCCAAACGATGAAGGATATGTCCAAGACCCAACATGCCCCCACCTCAAACCTGTGCTGCCCTGACAGTCCAAAGGGAACCCTACCAACTGACATCAGCAACCAGGGCTGGCAACTTTTCCTTAACAGGGAATACGGCCGGTGTTTGTCTCCAAGGGCCTTTGGCCTTGACTGGCCCGCCGCCTCCAAAAAATCCAAACAATTACGGATATGTCCCAGACCCAACCGGCCCCCACCTCTAACCTGTGATGCCCTGACAGTCCAAAGGGAACCCTACAAACTGACATCAGCAACAAGGGCTGGCAACTTTTCCTTCCCAGCGAAAATGGCCGGTGTTTTCCTGCAGGGACTTTGTCCCTGAGTGGCTGGACCCTTCCAAAAAATCCAAATGATTAAAGATATTTCCCAGACCCAACCGGCCCCCACCTCTAACCTTTGCTACCCTGACAGCCCCAAAAGAACCCTACCTGCTGACATCAGGAATCTGGGCTGACCATATTTCTTTCCTAGAAAAAATTGCTCGTGTCTTCCTGCAGGGGCCTTTGTCCCTGAGTGTCCGGCCGCCTCCAAAAAATCCAAACGATTAAAGATATGTCCCAGACCCAACCTGCCCCCACCTCAAAACTGTGCTGCCTTGACAGTCCAACGGGAACTCTACATGCAGACATCAGCAACCTGGACCGGCAACTTTTCCTTACAGGGAAAAGGAGCGGTCTTTTTCTCGAGGAGCCTGTGGCCTTGAGTGGCCGGCTGCCTCCAAAAAATCCAAAAGATTAAAGATATGTCCCAAACCTAACCTGCCCCCACCTCAAATTTGTGCTGCCCTGACAGTCCCAAGGGAACCCTACCTGCTGACATCAGGAACCAGGGTTGACCATATTTCTTTCCTAGAAAAAATTGCTCGTGTCTTCCTGCAGGGGCCTTTGTCCCTGAGTGGCCGGATGCCTCCAAAAAATCCAAACGATTACAGATATGTCCCAGACCCAACATGACCCCACCTCAAACCTGTGCTGCCCTGACAGTCCAAAGGGAACCCTACAAACTGACATCAGCAACCAGGGCTGGCAACTTTTCCTTCACAGGGAATACGGTCGGTGTTTGTCTCCAAGGGCGTTTGGCCTAGACTGGCCGGCCGCCTCCAAAAAATCCAAATGATTAAAGCTATGTCCGAGACCCAACCGGCGCCCACCTCTCACCTGTGCTACCCTGACAGTCCCAAGGGAACCCTTCAAAGTGACAGCAGGATCCTGGGCTGGACACTTTTCCTTCCCAGGGAAAATGGGCCGGTGTTTTCCTGCAGGGGACTTTGTCCCTGAGTGGCCGGACGCCTCCAAAAAATCCAAACGATTAAAGATATTTCCCAGACCCAACCTGCCCCCACCTCAAAACTGTGCTGCCTTGACAGTCCAACGGGAACTCTACATGCAGACATCAGCAACCTGGACCGGCAACTTTTCCTTAAAGGGAAAAGGAGCGGTCTTTTTCTCGAGGAGCCTGTGGCTTTGAGTGGCCGGCCGCCTCCAAAAAATCCAAAGGATTAAAGATATGTCCCAAACCTAACCTGCCCCCACCTCAAATTTGTGCTGCCCTGACAGTCCCAAGGGAACCCTACCTGCTGACATCAGGAACCAGGGTTGACCATATTTCTTTCCTAGAAAAAATTGCTCGTGTCTTCCTGCAGGGGCCTTTGTCCCTGAGTGGCCGGATGCCTCCAAAAAATCCAAACGATTACAGATATGTCCCAGACCCAACATGCCCCCACCTCAAACCTGTGCTCCCCTGACAGTCCAAAGGGAACCCTACAAACTGACATCAGCAACCAGGGCTGGCAACTTTTCCTTAACAGGGAATACGGCCGGTGTTTGTCTCCAAGGGCCTTTGGCCTTGACTGGCCCGCTGCCTCCAAAAAATCCAAACAATTAAGGATATGTCCCAGACCCAACCGGCCCCCACCTCTAACCTGTGCTGCCCTGACAGTCCCAAGGGAACCCTTCAAAGTGACAGCAGGATCCTGGACTGGACACTTTTCCTTCCCAGCGAAAATGGCCGGTGTTTTCCTGCAGGGACTTTGTCCCTGAGTGGCTGGACCCTTCCAAAAAATCCAAACGATTAAAGATATTTCCCAGACCCAACCGGCCCCCACCTCTAACCTTTGCTACCCTGACAGCCCCAAAGGAACCCTACCTGCTGACATCAGGAATCTGGGCTGACCATATTTCTTTCCTAGAAAAAATTGCTCGTGTCTTCCTGCAGGGGCCTTTGTCCCTGAGTGGCCGGCCGCCTCCAAAAAATCCAAACGATTAAAGATATGTCCCAGACCCAACCTGCCCCCACCTCAAAACTGTGCTGCCCTGACAGTCCCAAGGGAAGCCTAAAACTGACATCAGGAACCTGCCTTGGCAACTTTTCCTTCACAGGGAAAATGGGTGGTCTTTTTCTTGAGGAGCCTTTGGCCTTGAGTGGCCCGCCGCCTCCAAAAAATCCAAACGATGAAGGATATGTCCAAGACCCAACATGCCCCCACCTCAAACCTGTGCTGCCCTGACAGTCCAAAGGGAACCCTACCAACTGACATCAGCAACCAGGGCTGGCAACTTTTCCTTAACAGGGAATACGGCCGGTGTTTGTCTCCAAGGGCCTTTGGCCTTGACTGGCCCGCCGCCTCCAAAAAATCCAAACAATTACGGATATGTCCCAGACCCAACCGGCCCCCACCTCTAACCTGTGATGCCCTGACAGTCCAAAGGGAACCCTACAAACTGACATCAGCAACAAGGGCTGGCAACTTTTCCTTCCCAGCGAAAATGGCCGGTGTTTTCCTGCAGGGACTTTGTCCCTGAGTGGCTGGACCCTTCCAAAAAATCCAAATGATTAAAGATATTTCCCAGACCCAACCGGCCCCCACCTCTAACCTTTGCTACCCTGACAGCCCCAAAAGAACCCTACCTGCTGACATCAGGAATCTGGGCTGACCATATTTCTTTCCTAGAAAAAATTGCTCGTGTCTTCCTGCAGGGGCCTTTGTCCCTGAGTGGCCGGCCGCCTCCAAAAAATCCAAACGATTAAAGATATGTCCCAGACCCAACCTGCCCCCACCTCAAAACTGTGCTGCCTTGACAGTCCAACGGGAACTCTACATGCAGACATCAGCAACCTGGACCGGCAACTTTTCCTTACAGGGAAAAGGAGCGGTCTTTTTCTCGAGGAGCCTGTGGCCTTGAGTGGCCGGCTGCCTCCAAAAAATCCAAAAGATTAAAGATATGTCCCAAACCTAACCTGCCCCCACCTCAAATTTGTGCTGCCCTGACAGTCCCAAGGGAACCCTACCTGCTGACATCAGGAACCAGGGTTGACCATATTTCTTTCCTAGAAAAAATTGCTCGTGTCTTCCTGCAGGGGCCTTTGTCCCTGAGTGGCCGGATGCCTCCAAAAAATCCAAACGATTACAGATATGTCCCAGACCCAACATGCCCCCACCTCAAACCTGTGCTGCCCTGACAGTCCAAAGGGAACCCTACCAACTGACATCAGCAACCAGGGCTGGCAACTTTTCCTTAACAGGGAATACGGCCGGTGTTTGTCTCCAAGGGCCTTTGGCCTTGACTGGCCCGCCGCCTCCAAAAAATCCAAACAATTACGGATATGTCCCAGACCCAACCGGCCCCCACCTCTAACCTGTGATGCCCTGACAGTCCAAAGGGAACCCTACAAACTGACATCAGCAACAAGGGCTGGCAACTTTTCCTTCCCAGCGAAAATGGCCGGTGTTTTCCTGCAGGGACTTTGTCCCTGAGTGGCTGGACCCTTCCAAAAAATCCAAATGATTAAAGATATTTCCCAGACCCAACCGGCCCCCACCTCTAACCTTTGCTACCCTGACAGCCCCAAAAGAACCCTACCTGCTGACATCAGGAATCTGGGCTGACCATATTTCTTTCCTAGAAAAAATTGCTCGTGTCTTCCTGCAGGGGCCTTTGTCCCTGAGTGTCCGGCCGCCTCCAAAAAATCCAAACGATTAAAGATATGTCCCAGACCCAACCTGCCCCCACCTCAAAACTGTGCTGCCTTGACAGTCCAACGGGAACTCTACATGCAGACATCAGCAACCTGGACCGGCAACTTTTCCTTACAGGGAAAAGGAGCGGTCTTTTTCTCGAGGAGCCTGTGGCCTTGAGTGGCCGGCTGCCTCCAAAAAATCCAAAAGATTAAAGATATGTCCCAAACCTAACCTGCCCCCACCTCAAATTTGTGCTGCCCTGACAGTCCCAAGGGAACCCTACCTGCTGACATCAGGAACCAGGGTTGACCATATTTCTTTCCTAGAAAAAATTGCTCGTGTCTTCCTGCAGGGGCCTTTGTCCCTGAGTGGCCGGATGCCTCCAAAAAATCCAAACGATTACAGATATGTCCCAGACCCAACATGCCCCCACCTCAAACCTGTGCTGCCCTGACAGTCCAAAGGGAACCCTACAAACTGACATCAGCAACCAGGGCTGGCAACTTTTCCTTAACAGGGAATACGGCCGGTGTTTGTCTCCAAGGGCGTTTGGCCTAGACTGGCCGGCCGCCTCCAAAAAATCCAAATGATTAAAGCTATGTCCCAGACCCAACCGGCGCCCACCTCTCACCTGTGCTACCCTGACAGTCCCAAGGGAACCCTTCAAAGTGACAGCAGGATCCTGGGCTGGACACTTTTCCTTCCCAGGGAAAATGGGCCGGTGTTTTCCTGCAGGGGACTTTGTCCCTGAGTGGCCGGACGCCTCCAAAAAATCCAAACAATTAAAGATATGTCCCAGACCCAACCTGCCCCCACCTCAAAACTGTGCTGCCCCGACAGTCTCAAGAGAACTCTACATGCAGACATCAGCAACCTGGACCGGCAACTTTTCCTTAAAGGGAAAAGGAGCGGTCTTTTTCTCGAGGAGCCTGTGGCCTTGAGTGGCCGGCTGCCTCCAAAAAATCCAAAAGATTAAAGATATGTCCCAAACCTAACCTGCCCCCACCTCAAATTTGTGCTGCCCTGACAGTCCCAAGGGAACCCTACCTGCTGACATCAGGAACCAGGGTTGACCATATTTCTTTCCTAGAAAAAATTGCTCGTGTCTTCCTGCAGGGGCCTTTGTCCCTGAGTGGCCAGACGCCTCCAAAAAATCCAAATGATTAAAGATATGTCCCAGACCCAACCTGCCCCCACCTCAAACCTGTGATGCCCTGACAGTCCAAAGGGAACCCTACAAACTGAGATCAGCAACCAGGGCTGGCAACTTTTCCTTAACAGGGAATACGGTCGGTGTTTTTCTCCAAGGGCGTTTGGCCTAGACTGGCCTGCCGCCTCCAAAAAATCCAAATGATTAAAGCTATGTCCCAGACCCAACCGGCGCCCACCTCTCACCTGTGCTGCCCTGACAGTCCCAAGGGAACCCTTCAAAGTGACAGCAGGATCCTGGGCTGGACACTTTTCCTTCCCAGGGAAAATGGGCCGGTGTTTTCCTGCAGGGGACTTTGTCCCTGAGTGGCCGGACGCCTCCAAAAAATCCAAACGATTAAAGATATTTCCCAGACCCAACCTGCCCCCACCTCAAAACTGTGCTTCCTTGACAGTCCAACGGGAACTCTACATGCAGACATCAGCAACCTGGACCGGCAACTTTTCCTTACAGGGAAAAGGAGCGGTCTTTTTCTCGAGGAGCCTGTGGCTTTGAGTGGCCGGCCGCCTCCAAAAAATCCAAAGGATTAAAGATATGTCCCAAACCTAACCTGCCCCCACCTCAAATTTGTGCTGCCCTGACAGTCCCAAGGGAACCCTACCTGCTGACATCAGGAACCAGGGTTGACCATATTTCTTTCCTAGAAAAAATTGCTCGTGTCTTCCTGCAGGGGCCTTTGTCCCTGAGTGGCCGGATGCCTCCAAAAAATCCAAACGATTACAGATATGTCCCAGACCCAACATGCCCCCACCTCAAACCTGTGCTGCCCTGACAGTCCAAAGGGAACCCTACAAACTGACATCAGCAACCAGGGCTGGCAACTTTTCCTTAACAGGGAATACGGCCGGTGTTTGTCTCCAAGGGCCTTTGGCCTTGACTGGCCCGCCGCCTCCAAAAAATCCAAACAATTAAGGATATGTCCCAGACCCAACCGGCCCCCACCTCTAACCTGTGATGCCCTGACAGTCCAAAGGGAACCCTACAAACTGACATCAGCAACAAGGGCTGGCAACTTTTCCTTCCCAGCGAAAATGGCCGGTGTTTTCCTGCAGGGACTTTGTCCCTGAGTGGCTGGACCCTTCCAAAAAATCCAAACGATTAAAGATATTTCCCAGACCCAACCGGCCCCCACCTCTAGCCTTTGCTACCCTGACAGCCCCAAAGGAACCCTACCTGCTGACATCAGGAATCTGGGCTGACCATATTTCTTTCCTAGAAAAAATTGCTCGTGTCTTCCTGCAGGGGCCTTTGTCCCTGAGTGGCCGGCCGCCTCCAAAAAATCCAAACGATTAAAGATATGTCCCAGACCCAACCTGCCCCCACCTCAAAACTGTGCTGCCTTGACAGTCCAACGGGAACTCTACATGCAGACATCAGCAACCTGGACCGTCAACTTTTCCTTAAAGGGAAAAGGAGCGGTCTTTTTCTCGAGGAGCCTGTGGCCTTGAGTGGCCGGCTGCCTCCAAAAAATCCAAACAATTAAGGATATGTCCCAGACCCAACCAGCCCCCACCTCTAACCTGTGCTGCCCTGACAGTCCAAAGGGAACCCTACAAACTGACATCAGCAACCAGGGCTGGCAACTTTTCCTTCACAGGGAATACGGCCGGTGTTTGTCTCCAAGGGCCTTTGGCCTTGACTGGCCCGCCGCCTCCAAAAAATCCAAACAATTAAGGATATGTCCCAGACCCAACCGGCCCCCACCTCTAACCTGTGATGCCCTGACAGTCCAAAGGGAACCCTACAAACTGACATCAGCAACAAGGGCTGGCAACTTTTCCTTCCCAGCGAAAATGGCCGGTGTTTTCCTGCAGGGATTTTGTCCCTGAGTGGCTGGACCCTTCCAAAAAATCCAAATGATTAAAGATATTTCCCAGACCCAACCGGCCCCCACCTCTAACCTTTGCTACCCTGACAGCCCCAAAGGAACCCTACCTGCTGACATCAGGAATCTGGGCTGACCATATTTCTTTCCTAGAAAAAATTGCTCGTGTCTTCCTGCAGGGGCCTTTGTCCCTGAGTGGCCGGCCGCCTCCAAAAAATCCAAACGATTAAAGATATGTCCCAGACCCAACCTGCCCCCACCTCAAATTTGTGCTGCCCCGACAGTCTCAAGAGAACTCTACATGCAGACATCAGCAACCTGGACCGGCAACTTTTCCTTAAAGGGAAAAGGAGCGGTCTTTTTCTCGAGGAGCCTGTGGCCTTGAGTGGCCGGCTGCCTCCAAAAAATCCAAAAGATTAAAGATATGTCCCAAACCTAACCTGCCCCCACCTCAAATTTGTGCTGCCCTGACAGTCCCAAGGGAACCCTACCTGCTGACATCAGGAACCAGGGTTGACCATATTTCTTTCCTAGAAAAAATTGCTCGTGTCTTCCTGCAGGGGCCTTTGTCCCTGAGTGGCCAGACGCCTCCAAAAAATCCAAATGATTAAAGATATGTCCCAGACCCAACCTGCCCCCACCTCAAACCTGTGATGCCCTGACAGTCCAAAGGGAACCCTACAAACTGAGATCAGCAACAAGGGCTGGCAACTTTTCCTTAACAGGGAATACGGCCGGTGTTTTTCTCCAAGGGCGTTTGGCCTAGACTGGCCGGCCGCCTCCAAAAAATCCAAATGATTAAAGCTATGTCCCAGACCCAACCGGCGCCCACCTCTCACCTGTGCTACCCTGACAGTCCCAAGGGAACCCTTCAAAGTGACAGCAGGATCCTGGGCTGGACACTTTTCCTTCCCAGGGAAAATGGGCCGGTGTTTTCCTGCAGGGGACTTTGTCCCTGAGTGGCCGGACGCCTCCAAAAAATCCAAACGATTAAAGATATGTCCCAGACCCAACCTGCCCCCACCTCAAAACTGTGCTGCCTTGACAGTCCAACGGGAACTCTACATGCAGACATCAGCAACCTGGACCGGCAACTTTTCCTTAAAGGGAAAAGGAGCGGTCTTTTTCTCGAGGAGCCTGTGGCCTTGAGTGGCCGGCCGCCTCCAAAAAATCCAAAGGATTAAAGATATGTCCCAAACCTAACCTGCCCCCACCTCAAATTTGTGCTGCCCTGACAGTCCCAAGGGAACCCTACCTGCTGACATCAGGAACCAGGGTTGACCATATTTCTTTCCTAGAAAAAATTGCTCGTGTCTTCCTGCAGGGGCCTTTGTCCCTGAGTGGCCGGATGCCTCCAAAAAATCCAAACGATTACAGATATGTCCCAGACCCAACATGCCCCCACCTCAAACCTGTGCTGCCCTGACAGTCCAAAGGGAACCCTACAAACTGACATCAGCAACCAGGGCTGGCAACTTTTCCTTCACAGGGAATACGGCCGGTGTTTGTCTCCAAGGGCCTTTGGCCTTGACTGGCACGACGCCTCCAAAAAATCCAAACAATTAAGGATATGTCCCAGACCCAACCGGCCCCCACCTCTAACCTGTGCTGCCCTGACAGTCCCAAGGGAACCCTTCAAAGTGACAGCAGGATCCTGGACTGGACACTTTTCCTTCCCAGCGAAAATGGCCGGTGTTTTCCTGCAAGGACTTTGTCCCTGAGTGGCTGGACCCTTCCAAAAAATCCAAACGATTAAAGATATTTCCCAGACCCAACCGGCCCCCACCTCTAACCTTTGTTACCCTGACAGCCCCAAAGGAACCCTACCTGCTGACATCAGGAATCTGGGCTGACCATATTTCTTTCCTAGAAAAAATTGCTCGTGTCTTCCTGCAGGGGCCTTTGTCCCTGAGTGGCCGGCCGCCTCCAAAAAATCCAAACGATTAAAGATATGTCCCAGACCCAACCTGCCCCCACCTCAAAACTGTGCTGCCCTGACAGTCCCAAGGGAAGCCTAAAACTGACATCAGGAACCTGCCTTGGCAACTTTTCCTTCACAGGGAAAATGGGTGGTCTTTTTCTTGAGGAGCCTTTGGCCTTGAGTGGCCCGCCGCCTCCAAAAAATCCAAACGATGAAGGATATGTCCCAGACCCAACATGCCCCCACCTCAAACCTGTGCTGCCCTGACAGTCCAAAGGGAACCCTACCAACTGACATCAGCAACCAGGGCTGGCAACTTTTCCTTAACAGGGAATACGGCCGGTGTTTGTCTCCAAGGGCCTTTGGCCTTGACTGGCCCGCCGCCTCCAAAAAATCCAAACAATTACGGATATGTCCCAGACCCAACCGGCCCCCACCTCTAACCTGTGATGCCCTGACAGTCCAAAGGGAACCCTACAAACTGACATCAGCAACAAGGGCTGGCAACTTTTCCTTCCCAGCGAAAATGGCCGGTGTTTTCCTGCAGGGACTTTGTCCCTGAGTGGCTGGACCCTTCCAAAAAATCCAAACGATTAAAGATATTTCCCAGACCCAACCGGCCCCCACCTCTAACCTTTGCTACCCTGAACGCCCCAAAAGAACCCTACCTGCTGACATCAGGAATCTGGGCTGACCATATTTCTTTCCTAGAAAAAATTGCTCGTGTCTTCCTGCAGGGGCCTTTGTCCCTGAGTGGCCGGCCGCCTCCAAAAAATCCAAACGATTAAAGATATGTCCCAGACCCAACCTGCCCCCACCTCAAAACTGTGCTGCCTTGACAGTCCAACGGGAACTCTACATGCAGACATCAGCAACCTGGACCGGCAACTTTTCCTTAAAGGGAAAAGGAGCAGTCTTTTGCTCGAGGAGCCTGTGGCCTTGAGTGGCCGGCTGCCTCCAAAAAATCCAAAAGATTAAAGATATGTCCCAAACCTAACCTGCCCCCACCTCAAATTTGTGCTGCCCTGACAGTCCCAAGGGAACCCTACCTGCTGACATCAGGAACCAGGGTTGACCATATTTCTTTCCTAGAAAAAATTGCTCGTGTCTTCCTGCAGGGGCCTTTGTCCCTGAGTGGCCAGACGCCTCCAAAAAATCCAAACGATTACAGATATGTCCCAGACCCAACATGCCCCCACCTCAAACCTGTGCTGCCCTGACAGTCCAAAGGGAACCCTACAAACTGACATCAGCAACCAGGGCTGGCAACTTTTCCTTCACAGGGAATACGGCCGGTGTTTGTCTCCAAGGGCCTTTGGCCTAGACTGGCCGGCCGCCTCCAAAAAATCCAAATGATTAAAGCTATGTCCCAGACCCAACCGGCGCCCACCTCTCACCTGTGCTACCCTGACAGTCCCAAGGGAACCCTTCAAAGTGACAGCAGGATCCTGGGCTGGACACTTTTCCTTCCCAGGGAAAATGGGCCGGTGTTTTCCTGCAGGGGACTTTGTCCCTGAGTGGCCGGACGCCTCCAAAAAATCCAAACGATTAAAGATATTTCCCAGACCCAACCTGCCCCCACCTCAAAACTGTGCTGCCTTGACAGTCCAACGGGAACTCTACATGCAGACATCAGCAACCTGGACCGGCAACTTTTCCTTACAGGGAAAAGGAGCGGTCTTTTTCTCGAGGAGCCTGTGGCTTTGAGTGGCCGGCCGCCTCCAAAAAATCCAAAGGATTAAAGATATGTCCCAAACCTAACCTGCCCCCACCTCAAATTTGTGCTGCCCTGACAGTCCCAAGGGAACCCTACCTGCTGACATCAGGAACCAGGGTTGACCATATTTCTTTCCTAGAAAAAATTGCTCGTGTCTTCCTGCAGGGGCCTTTGTCCCTGAGTGGCCGGATGCCTCCAAAAAATCCAAACGATTACAGATATGTCCCAGACCCAACATGCCCCCACCTCAAACCTGTGCTGCCCTGACAGTCCAAAGGGAACCCTACAAACTGACATCAGCAACCAGGGCTGGCAACTTTTCCTTAACAGGGAATACGGCCGGTGTTTGTCTCCAAGGGCCTTTGGCCTTGACTGGCCCGCCGCCTCCAAAAAATCCAAACAATTAAGGATATGTCCCAGACCCAACCGGCCCCCACCTCTAACCTGTGCTGCCCTGACAGTCCCAAGGGAACCCTTCAAAGTGACAGCAGGATCCTGGACTGGACACTTTTCCTTCCCAGCGAAAATGGCCGGTGTTTTCCTGCAAGGACTTTGTCCCTGAGTGGCTGGACCCTTCCAAAAAATCCAAACGATTAAAGATATTTCCCAGACCCAACCGGCCCCCACCTCTAACCTTTGCTACCCTGACAGCCCCAAAGGGACCCTACCTGCTGACATCAGGAATCTGGGCTGACCATATTTCTTTCCTAGAAAAAATTGCTCGTGTCTTCCTGCAGGGGCCTTTGTCCCTGAGTGGCCGGCAGCCTCCAAAAAATCCAAACGATTAAAGATATGTCCCAGACCCAACCTGCCCCCACCTCAAAACTGTGCTGCCCTGACAGTCCCAAGGGAAGCCTAAAACTGACATCAGGAACCTGCCTTGGCAACTTTTCCTTCACAGGGAAAATGGGTGGTCTTTTTCTTGAGGAGCCTTTGGCCTTGAGTGGCCCGCCGCCTCCAAAAAATCCAAACGATGAAGGATATGTCCAAGACCCAACATGCCCCCACCTCAAACCTGTGCTGCCCTGACAGTCCAAAGGGAACCCTACCAACTGACATCAGCAACCAGGGCTGGCAACTTTTCCTTAACAGGGAATACGGCCGGTGTTTGTCTCCAAGGGCCTTTGGCCTTGACTGGCCCGCCGCCTCCAAAAAATCCAAACAATTACGGATATGTCCCAGACCCAACCGGCCACCACCTCTAACCTGTGATGCCCTGACAGTCCAAAGGGAACCCTACAAACTGACATCAGCAACAAGGGCTGGCAACTTTTCCTTCCCAGCGAAAATGGCCGGTGTTTTCCTGCAGGGACTTTGTCCCTGAGTGGCTGGACCCTTCCAAAAAATCCAAACGATTAAAGATATTTCCCAGACCCAACCGGCCCCCACCTCTAACCTTTGCTACCCTGACAGCCCCAAAAGAACCCTACCTGCTGACATCAGGAATCTGGGCTGACCATATTTCTTTCCTAGAAAAAATTGCTCGTGTCTTCCTGCAGGGGCCTTTGTCCCTGAGTGGCCGGCCGCCTCCAAAAAATCCAAACGATTAAAGATATGTCCCAGACCCAACCTGCCCCCACCTCAAAACTGTGCTGCCTTGACAGTCCAACGGGAACTCTACATGCAGACATCAGCAACCTGGACCGGCAACTTTTCCTTACAGGGAAAAGGAGCGGTCTTTTTCGCGAGGAGCCTGTGGCCTTGAGTGGCCGGCTGCCTCCAAAAAATCCAAAAGATTAAAGATATGTCCCAAACCTAACCTGCCCCCACCTCAAATTTGTGCTGCCCTGACAGTCCCAAGGGAACCCTACCTGCTGACATCAGGAACCAGGGTTGACCATATTTCTTTCCTAGAAAAAATTGCTCGTGTCTTCCTGCAGGGGCCTTTGTCCCTGAGTGGCCGGATGCCTCCAAAAAATCCAAACGATTACAGATATGTCCCAGACCCAACATGCCCCCACCTCAAACCTGTGCTGCCCTGACAGTCCAAAGGGAACCCTACAAACTGACATCAGCAACCAGGGCTGGCAACTTTTCCTTCACAGGGAATACGGTCGGTGTTTGTCTCCAAGGGCGTTTGGCCTAGACTGGCCGGCCGCCTCCAAAAAATCCAAATGATTAAAGCTATGTCCCAGACCCAACCGGCGCCCACCTCTCACCTGTGCTACCCTGACAGTCCAAAGGGAACCCTACAAACTGACATCAGCAACCAGGGCTGGCAACTTTTCCTTAACAGGGAATACGGCCGGTGTTTGTCTCCAAGGGCCTTTGGCCTTGACTGGCCCGCCGCCTCCAAAAAATCCAAACAATTAAGGATATGTCCCAGACCCAACCGGCCCCCACCTCTAACCTGTGCTGCCCTGACAGTCCCAAGGGAACCCTTCAAAGTGACAGCAGGATCCTGGACTGGACACTTTTCCTTCCCAGCGAAAATGGCCGGTGTTTTCCTGCAAGGACTTTGTCCCTGAGTGGCTGGACCCTTCCAAAAAATCCAAACGATTAAAGATATTTCCCAGACCCAACCGGCCCCCACCTCTAACCTTTGCTACCCTGACAGCCCCAAAGGAACCCTACCTGCTGACATCAGGAATCTGGGCTGACCATATTTCTTTCCTAGAAAAAATTGCTCGTGTCTTCCTGCAGGGGCCTTTGTCCCTGAGTGGCCGGCCGCCTCCAAAAAATCCAAACGATTAAAGATATGTCCCAGACCCAACCTGCCCCCACCTCAAAACTGTGCTGCCCTGACAGTCCCAAGGGAAGCCTAAAACTGACATCAGGAACCTGCCTTGGCAACTTTTCCTTCACAGGGAAAATGGGTGGTCTTTTTCTTGAGGAGCCTTTGGCCTTGAGTGGCCCGCCGCCTCCAAAAAATCCAAACGATGAAGGATATGTCCAAGACCCAACATGCCCCCACCTCAAACCTGTGCTGCCCTGACAGTCCAAAGGGAACCCTACCAACTGACATCAGCAACCAGGGCTGGCAACTTTTCCTTAACAGGGAACACGGCCGGTGTTTGTCTCCAAGGGCCTTTGGCCTTGACTGGCCCGCCGCCTCCAAAAAATCCAAACAATTACGGATATGTCCCAGACCCAACCGGCCCCCACCTCTAACCTGTGCTGCCCTGACAGTCCCAAGGGAACCCTTCAAAGTGACAGCAGGATCCTGGACTGGACACTTTTCCTTCCCAGCGAAAATGGCCGGTGTTTTCCTGCAAGGACTTTGTCCCTGAGTGGCTGGACCCTTCCAAAAAATCCAAATGATTAAAGATATTTCCCAGACCCAACCGGCCCCCACCTCTAACCTTTGCTACCCTGACAGCCCCAAAGGAACCCTACCTGCTGACATCAGGAATCTGGGCTGACCATATTTCTTTCCTAGAAAAAATTGCTCGTGTCTTCCTGCAGGGGCCTTTGTCCCTGAGTGGCCGGCCGCCTCCAAAAAATCCAAACGATTAAAGATATGTCCCAGACCCAACCTGCCCCCACCTCAAAACTGTGCTGCCTTGACAGTCCAACGGGAACTCTACATGCAGACATCAGCAACCTGGACCGGCAACTTTTCCTTACAGGGAAAAGGAGCGGTCTTTTTCTCGAGGAGCCTGTGGCCTTGAGTGGCCGGCTGCCTCCAAAAAATCCAAACGATTAAAGATATGTCCCAAACCTAACCTGCCCCCACCTCAAATTTGTGCTGCCCTGACAGTCCCAAGGGAACCCTACCTGCTGACATCAGGAACCAGGGTTGACCATATTTCTTTCCTAGAAAAAATTGCTCGTGTCTTCCTGCAGGGGCCTTTGTCCCTGAGTGGCCGGATGCCTCCAAAAAATCCAAACGATTACAGATATGTCCCAGACCCAACATGCCCCCACCTGAAACCTGTGCTGCCCTGACAGTCCAAAGGGAACCCTACAAACTGACATCAGCAACCAGGGCTGGCAACTTTTCCTTAACAGGGAATACGGCCGGTGTTTGTCTCCAAGGGCCTTTGGCCTTGACTGGCCCGCCGCCTCCAAAAAATCCAAACAATTAAGGATATGTCCCAGACCCAACCGGCCCCCACCTCTAACCTGTGCTGCCCTGACAGTCCCAAGGGAACCCTTCAAAGTGACAGCAGGATCCTGGACTGGACACTTTGCCTTCCCAGAGAAAATGGCCGGTGTTTTCCTGCAGGGACTTTGTCCTTGAGTGGCTGGACCCTTCCAAAAAATCCAAACGATTAAAGATATTTCCCAGACCCAACCGGCCCCCACCTCTAACCTTTGCTACCCTGACAGCCCCAAAGGAACCCTACCTGCTGACATCAGGAATCTGGGCTGACCATATTTCTTTCCTAGAAAAAATTGCTCGTGTCTTCCTGCAGGGGCCTTTGTCCCTGAGTGGCCGGCCGCCTCCAAAAAATCCAAACGATTAAAGATATGTCCCAGACCCAACCTGCCCCCACCTCAAAACTGTGCTTCCTTGACAGTCCAACGGGAACTCTACATGCAGACATCAGCAACCTGGACCGGCAACTTTTCCTTACAGGGAAAAGGAGCGGTCTTTTTCTCGAGGAGCCTGTGGCCTTGAGTGGCCGGCTGCCTCCAAAAAATCCAAAAGATTAAAGATATGTCCCAAGCCTAATCTGCCCCCACCACAAACTTGTGCTGCCCTGACAGTCCCAAAGCAACCCTATAACCCACAAGAGGAACCCGGGCTGGCAACTTTTCCTTCACAGGGAAAAGGGCCGGTGTTTGTCTTCAGGAACCTTTGTCCCAGAGTGGCTGGCCACCTCCAAAATCTCCAAACGATTAAAGATATGTCCCAGACCCAACCTGCCCCGCACCTCAAATTTGTGCTGCCCCGGCAGTCTCAAGAGAACTCTACTAACTGACATCAGGAACCTGGTCTAGCAACTTTTCGTTCAAAGGGAAAAGGGCCGGTGTTTGTCTTCAGGAGCCTGGGTCCCAGAGTGGCCAGCCGCCTCCAAAATATAAAAACGATTAAAGATATATCCCAGACCCAACCTACCCCCAGCTCAAACCGGTGCTGCCCTGACAGTCCCAAGGGAACCCTACAAACTGACATCAGCAACAAGGGCTGGCAACTTTTCCTTAACAGGGAATACGGCCGGTGTTTGTCTCCAAGGGCTTTTGTCCCTGAGTAGCCGGATGCCTCCAAAAAATCCAAACAATTAAGGATATGTCCCAGACTTAATCTGGCCCAACCAGAAACTTGTGCTACCCTGACAGTCCCAAAGGAACCCTATAAACTGACAAGAGGAACCTGGGCTGGCAACTTTTCCTTCACAGGGAAAACGGCCGGTGTTTGTCTTCATGAACCTTTGTCCCAGAGTGGCCGGCCGCCTCCAAAACATCCAAACGATTAAAGATATGTCCCAGACCCAACCTGCCCCCACCTCAAGACTCTGCTACCTTGACAGTACCAAGGGAACTCTAAAACTGACATCAGGAACCTGCCTTGGCAACTTTTCCTTCACAGGGAAAATGGGTGGTCTTTTTCTTGAGGAGCCTTTGGCCTTGAGTGGCCCGCCGCCTCCAAAAAATCCAAACGATGAAGGATATGTCCCAGACCCAACATGCCCCCACCTCAAACCTGTGCTGCCCTGACAGTCCAAAGGGAACCCTACAAACTGACATCAGCAACCAGGGCTGGCAACTTTTCCTTAACAGGGAATACGGCCGGTGTTTGTCTCCAAGGGCCTTTGGCCTTGACTGGCCCGCCGCCTCCAAAAAATCCAAACAATAAAGGATATGTCCCAGACCCAACTGGCCCCCACCTCTAACCTGTGCTGCCCTGACAGTCCCAAGGGAACCCTTCAAAGTGACAGCAGGATCCTGGACTGGACACTTTTCCTTCCCAGCCAAAATGGCCGGTGTTTTCCTGCAGGGACTTTGTCCCTGAGTGGCTGGACCCTTTCAAAAAATCCAAATGATTAAAGATATTTCCCAGACCCAACCGGCCCCCACCTCTAACCTTTGCTACCCTGACAGCCCCAAAGGAACCCTACCTGCTGACATCAGGAATCTGGGCTGACCATATTTCTTTCCTAGAAAAAATTGCTCGTGTCTTCCTGCAGAGGCCTTTGTCCCTGAGTGGCCGGACGCCTCCAAAAAATCCAAACGATTAAAGATATGTCCCAGACCCAACCTGCCCCCACCTCAAAACTGTGCTGCCTTGACAGTCCAACGGGAACTCTACATGCAGACATCAGCAACCTGGACCGGCAACTTTTCCTTACAGGGAAAAGGAGCGGTCTTTTTCTCGAGGAGCCTGTGGCCTTGAGTGGCCGGCTGCCTCCAAAAAATCCAAAAGATTAAAGATATGTCCCAAACCTAACCTGCCCCCACCTCAAATTTGTGCTGCCCTGACAGTCCCAAGGGAACCCTACCTGCTGACATCAGGAACCAGGGTTGACCATATTTCTTTCCTAGAAAAAATTGCTCGTGTCTTCCTGCAGGGGCCTTTGTCCCTGACTGGCCGGATGCCTCCAAAAAATCCAATCGATTAATGATATGTCCCAGACTTAATGTGCCCCCACCACAAACTTGTGCTGCCCTGACAGTCCCAAAGGAACCCTATAACCCACAAGAGGAACCCGGGCTGGCAACTTTTCCTTCACAGGGAAAAGGGCCGGTGTTTGTCTTCAGGAACCTTTGTCCCAGAGTGGCTGGCCACCTCCAAAATCTCCAAACGATTAAAGATATGTCCCAGACCCAACCTGCCCCGCACCTCAAATTTGTGCTGCCCCGGCAGTCTCAAGAGAACTCTACTAACTGACATCAGGAACCTGGTCTAGCAACTTTTCGTTCAAAGGGAAAAGTGCCGGTGATTGTCTTCAGGAGCCTGGGTCCCAGAGTGGCCGTCCGCCTCCAAAATATAAAAACGATTAAAGATATATCCCAGACCCAACCTGCCCCCACCTCAAAACTGTGCTGGCTTGACAGTCCAACGGGAACTCTACATGCAGACATCAGCAACCTGGACCGGCAACTTTTCCTTACAGGGAAAAGGAGCGGTCTTTTTCTCGAGGAGCCTGTGGCCTTGAGTGGCCGGCTACCTCCAAAAAATCCAAACGATTAAAGATATGTCCCAAACCTAACCTGCCCCCACCTCAAATTTGTGCTGCCCTGACAGTCCCAAGGAATCCCTACCTGCTGACATCAGGAACCAGGGTTGACCATATTTCTTTCCTAGAAAAAATTGCTCGTGTCTTCCTGCAGGGGCCTTTGTCCCTGAGTGGCCGGCCGCCTCCAAAAAATCCAAACGACTAAAGATATGTCCCAGACCCAACCTGCCCCCACCAGAAACTTGTGCTGCCCTGAGAGTCCCAAGGGAACACTACAAACTGACATCAGCAACAAGGGCTGGCAACTTTTCCTTAACAGGGAATATGGCCGGTGTTTGTCTCCAAGGGCCTTTGTCCCTGAGTAGCCGGATGCCTCCAAAAAATCCAAACAATTAATGATATGTCCCAGACTTAATCTGCCCCCACCACAAACTTGTGCTACCCTGACAGTCTAAAAGGAACCCTATAAACTGAGGGGAGGAACCTGGGCTGGCAACTTTTCCTTCACAGGGAAAAGGGCCGGTGTTTGTTTTCAGGAACCTTTGTCCCAGAGTGGCCGGCTGCCTCCAAAATCTCCAAACGATTAAAGATATGTCCCAGACCCAACCTGCCCCGCACCTCGAATTTGTGCTGCCCCGACAGTCTCAAGAGAACTCTACTAACTGACATCAGGAACCTGGTCTAGCAAAATTTCGTTCAAAGGGAAAAGGGCCGGTGTTTGTCTTCAGGAGCCTGGGTCCCAGAGTGGCCGGCCGCCTCCAAAATATCCAAACGATTAAAGATATGTCCCAGACCCAACCTACCCCCACCCCAAATTTGTGCTGCCCTGACAGTCCCAAGGGAACCCTACCTGCTGACATCAGGAACCTGGGTTGACCATCTTTCTTTCCTGGAAAAAATTGCTCGTGTCTTCCTGCAGGGGCCTTTGTCCCTGAGTGGCCGGATGCCTCCAAAAAATCCAAATGATTAAAGATATGTCCCAGACCCAACCTGCCCCCACATCAAACCTGTGCTGCCCTGACAGTCCCAAGGGAACCCTACCTGCTGACATCAGGAATCTGTGCTGACCATATTTCTTTCAAAGAAAAAATTGCTTGTGTCTTCCTGCAGGGGCCTTTGTCCCTGAGTGGCCGGCCGCCTCCAAAATATCCAAACGATTAAACATATTTCCCAGACCTAATGTGCTGCCACCTCAATGCTGTGCTGCCCTGACAGTCCCAAGGAATCCCTACCTGCTGACATCAGGAATCTGGGTTGACCATATTTCTTTCCTAGAAAAAATTGCTCGTGTCTTCCTCCAGGGGACTTTGTCCCTGAGTGGCTGGACGCCTCCAAAAAATCCAAATGATTAAAGATATGTCCCAGACTCAACCTGCCCCCACCTCAAACCTGTGCTGCCCTGACAGTCCCAAGGGAACCCTACAAACTGACATCAGCAACCAGGGCTGGCAACTTTTCCTTAACAGGGAATACGGCCGGTGTTTTTCTCCAAGGGCCTTTGGCCTTGACTGGCCTGCCGCCTCCAAAAAATCCAAACAATTAAGGATATGTCCCAGACCCAACCGGCCCCCACCTCTAACCTTTGATGCCCTGACAGTCCAAAGGGAACCCTAAAAACTGACATCAGCAACAAGGGCTGGCAACTTTTCCTTCCCAGCGAAAATGGCCGGTGTTTTCCTGCAGGGATTTTGTCCCTGAGTGGCTGGACCCTTCCAAAAAATCCAAATGATTAAAGATATTTCCCAGACCCAACCGGCCCCCACCTCTAACCTTTGCTACCCTGACAGCCCCAAAGGAACCCTACCTGCTGACATCAGGAATCTGGGCTGACCATATTTCTTTCCTAGAAAAAATTGCTCGTGTCTTCCTGCAGGGGCCTTTGTCCCTGAGTGGCCGGCCGCCTCCAAAAAATCCAAACGATTAAAGATATGTCCCAGACCCAACCTGCCCCCACCTCAAATTTGTGCTGCCCCGACAGTCTCAAGAGAACTCTACATGCAGACATCAGCAACCTGGACCGGCAACTTTTCCTTAAAGGGAAAAGGAGCGGTCTTTTTCTCGAGGAGCCTGTGGCCTTGAGTGGCCGGCTACCTCCAAAAAATCCAAAGGATTAAAGATATGTCCCAAACCTAACCTGCCCCCACCTCAAATTTGTGCTGCCTTGACAGTCCCAAGGGAACCCTACCTGCTGACATCAGGAACCAGGGTTGACCATATTTCTTTCCTAGAAAAAATTGCTCGTGTCTTCCTGCAGGGGCCTTTGTCCCTGAGTGGCCAGACGCCTCCAAAAAATCCAAATGATTAAAGATATGTCCCAGACCCAACATGCCCCCACCTCAAACCTGTGATGCCCTGACAGTCCAAAGGGAACCCTACAAACTGACATCAGCAACCAGGGCTGGCAACTTTTCCTTCACAGGGAATACGGTCGGTGTTTGTCTCCAAGGGCCTTTGGCCTTGACTGGCCCGCCGCCTCCAAAAAATCCAAATGATTATAGCTATGTCCCAGACCCAACCGGCGCCCACCTCTCACCTGTGCTACCCTGACAGTCCCAAGGGAACCCTTCAAAGTGACAGCAGGATCCTGGGCTGGACACTTTTCCTTCCCAGGGAAAATGGGCCGGTGTTTTCCTGCAGGGGACTTTGTCCCTGAGTGGCCGGACGCCTCCAAAAAATCCAAACAATTAAAGATATTTCCCAGACCCAACCTGCCCCCACCTCAAAACTGTGCTGCCTTGACAGTCCAACGGGAACTCTACATGCAGACATCAGCAACCTGGACCGGCAACTTTTCCTTACAGGGAAAAGGAGCGGTCTTTTTCTCGAGGAGCCTGTGGCTTTGAGTGGCCGGCCGCCTCCAAAAAATCCAAAGGATTAAAGATATGTCCCAAACCTAACCTGCCCCCACCTCAAATTTGTGCTGCCCTGACAGTCCCAAGGGAACCCTACCTGCTGACATCAGGAACCAGGGTTGACCATATTTCTTTCCTAGAAAAAATTGCTCGTGTCTTCCTGCAGGGGCCTTTGTCCCTGAGTGGCCGGATGCTTCCAAAAAATCCAAACGATTACAGATATGTCCCAGACCCAACCTGCCCCCACCTCAAACCTGTGCTGCCCTGACAGTCCAAAGGGAACCCTACAAACTGACATCAGCAACCAGGGCTGGCAACTTTTCCTTAACAGGGAATACGGCCGGTGTTTGTCTCCAAGGGCCTTTGGCCTTGACTGGCACGACGCCTCCAAAAAATCCAAACAATTAAGGATATGTCCCAGACCCAACCGGCGCCCACCTCTAACCTGTGCTGCCCTGACAGTCCCAAGGGAACCCTTCAAAGTGACAGCAGGATCCTGGACTGGACACTTTTCCTTCCCAGCCAAAATGGCCGGTGTTTTCCTGCAAGGACTTTGTCCCTGAGTGGCTGGACCCTTCCAAAAAATCCAAACGATTAAAGATATTTCCCAGACCCAACCGGCCCCCACCTCTAACCTTTGCTACCCTGACAGCCCCAAAGGAACCCTACCTGCTGACATCAGGAATCTGGGCTGACCATATTTCTTTCCTAGAAAAAATTGCTCGTGTCTTCCTGCAGGGGCCTTTGTCCCTGAGTGGCCGGCCGCCTCCAAAAAATCCAAACGATTAAAGATATGTCCCAGACCCAACCTGCCCCCACCTCAAAACTGTGCTGCCCTGACAGTCCCAAGGGAAGCCTAAAACTGACATCAGGAACCTGCCTTGGCAACTTTTCCTTCACAGGGAAAATGGGTGGTCTTTTTCTTGAGGAGCCTTTGGCCTTGAGTGGCCCGCCGCCTCCAAAAAATCCAAACGATGAAGGATATGTCCAAGACCCAACATGCGCCCACCTCAAACCTGTGCTGCCCTGACAGTCCAAAGGGAACCCTACCAACTGACATCAGCAACCAGGGCTGGCAACTTTTCCTTAACAGGGAATACGGCCGGTGTTTGTCTCCAAGGGCCTTTGGCCTTGACTGGCCCGCCGCCTCCAAAAAATCCAAACAATTACGGATATGTCCCAGACCCAACCGGCCCCCACCTCTAACCTGTGCTGCCCTGACAGTCCCAAGGGAACCCTTCAAAGTGACAGCAGGATCCTGGACTGGACACTTTTCCTTCCCAGCGAAAATGGCCGGTGTTTTCCTGCAGGGACTTTGTCCCTGAGTGGCTGGACCCTTCCAAAAAATCCAAACGATTAAAGATATTTCCCAGACCCAACCGGCCCCCACCTCTAACCTTTGCTACCCTGACAGCCCCAAAGGAACCCTACCTGCTGACATCAGGAATCTGGGCTGACCATATTTCTTTCCTAGAAAAAATTGCTCGTGTCTTCCTGCAGGGGCCTTTGTCCCTGAGTGGCCGGCCGCCTCCAAAAAATCCAAACGATTAAAGATATGTCCCAGACCCAACCTGCCCCCACCTCAAAACTGTGCTTCCTTGACAGTCCAACGGGAACTCTACATGCAGACATCAGCAACCTGGACCGGCAACTTTTCCTTACAGGGAAAAGGAGCGGTCTTTTTCTCGAGGAGCCTGTGGCCTTGAGTGGCCGGCTGCCTCCAAAAAATCCAAAAGATTAAAGATATGTCCCAAACCTAACCTGCCCCCACCTCAAATTTGTGCTGCCCTGACAGTCCCAAGGGAACCCTACCTGCTGACATCAGGAACCAGGGTTGACCATATTTCTTTCCTAGAAAAAATTGCTCGTGTCTTCCTGCAGGGGCCTTTGTCCCTGAGTGGCCGGATGCCTCCAAAAAATCCAAACGATTACAGATATGTCCCAGACCCAACATGCCCCCACCTCAAACCTGTGCTGCCCTGACAGTCCAAAGGGAACCCTACAAACTGACATCAGCAACCAGGGCTGGCAACTTTTCCTTAACAGGGAATACGGCCGGTGTTTGTCTCCAAGGGCCTTTGGCCTTGACTGGCCCGCCGCCTCCAAAAAATCCAAACAATTAAGGATATGTCCCAGACCCAACCGGCCCCCACCTCTAACCTGTGCTGCCCTGACAGTCACAAGGGAACCCTTCAAAGTGACAGCAGGATCCTGGACTGGACACTTTTCCTTCCCAGCGAAAATGGCCGGTGTTTTCCTGCAGGGACTTTGTCCCTGAGTGGCTGGACCCTTCCAAAAAATCCAAACGATTAAAGATATTTCCCAGACCCAACCGGCCCCCACCTCTAACCTTTGCTACCCTGACAGCCCCAAAGGAACCCTACCTGCTGACATCAGGAATCTGGGCTGACCATATTTCTTTCCTAGAAAAAATTGCTCGTGTCTTCCTGCAGGGGCCTTTGTCCCTGAGTGGCCGGCCGCCTCCAAAAAATCCAAACGATTAAAGATATGTCCCAGACCCAACCTGCCCCCACCTCAAAACTGTGCTTCCTTGACAGTCCAACGGGAACTCTACATGCAGACATCAGCAACCTGGACCGGCAACTTTTCCTTACAGGGAAAAGGAGCGGTCTTTTTCTCGAGGAGCCTGTGGCCTTGAGTGGCCGGCTGCCTCCAAAAAATCCAAAAGATTAAAGATATGTCCCAAACCTAACCTGCCCCCACCTCAAACCTGTGCTGCCCTGACAGTCCCAAAGGAACCCTATAAACTGACAAGAGGAACCTGGGCTGGCAACTTTTCC
The DNA here is from genome assembly GCF_031753505.1 of Anomalospiza imberbis. Taxonomy (NCBI): domain Eukaryota; kingdom Metazoa; phylum Chordata; class Aves; order Passeriformes; family Viduidae; genus Anomalospiza; species Anomalospiza imberbis. Next base: position 44,810 of record NW_027099382.1, read on the forward strand.
TTCACAGGGAAAAGGGCCGGTGTTTGTCTTCAGGAACCTTTGTCCCAGAGTGGCCATTCGCCTCCAAAATCTCCAAACGATTAAAGATATGTCCCAGACCCAACCTGCCCCGCACCTCAAATTTGTGCTGCCCCGACAGTCTCAAGAGAACTCTACTAACTGACATCAGGAACCTGGTCTAGCAACTTTTCGTTCAAAGGGAAAAGGGCCGGTGTTTGTCTTCAGGAGCCTGGGTCCCAGAGTGGCCGGCCGCCTCCAAAATATAAAAACAATTAAAGATATATCCCAGACCCAACCTACCCCCACCTCAAACCACTGCTGCCCTGACAGTCCCAAGGGAACCCTACAAACTGACATCAGCAACAAGGGCTGTCAACTTTTTCCTTAACAGGGAATACGGCCGGTGTTTTTCTCAAAGGGCCTTTGTCCCTGAGTAGCCGGATGCCTCCAAAAAATCCAAACAATTAAGGATATGTCCCAGACCCAACCAGCCCCCACCTCTAACCTGTGCTACCCTGACAGCCCCAAGGGAACCCTACCTGCTGACATCAGGAATCTGGGCTGACCATATTTCTTTCCTAGAAAAAATTGCTCGTGTCTTCCTGCAGGGGCCTTTGTCCCTGAGTGGCCGGACGCCTCCAAAAAATCCAAACAATTAAGGATATGTCCCAGACCCAACCTGCCCCCACCTCAAAACTGTGCTGCCTTGACAGTCCAACGGGAACTCTACATGCAGACATCAGCAACCTGGACCGGCAACTTTTCCTTAAAGGGAAAAGGAGCGGTCTTTTTCTCGAGGAGCCTGTGGCCTTGAGTGGCCGGCTACCTCCAAAAAATCCAAAGGATTAAAGATATGTCCCAAACCTAACCTGCCCCCACCTCAAATTTGTGCTGCCTTGACAGTCCCAAGGGAACCCTACCTGCTGACATCAGGAACCAGGGTTGACCATATTTCTTTCCTAGAAAAAATTGCTCGTGTCTTCCTGCAGGGGCCTTTGTCCTTGAGTGGCCGGACGCCTCCAAAAAATCCAAACGATTAATGATATGTCCCAGACTTAATCTGCCCCCACCACAAACTTGTGCTGCCCTGACAGTCCCAAAGGAACCCTATAACCCACAAGAGGAACCCGGGCTGGCAACTTTTCCTTCACAGGGAAAAGGGCCGGTGTTTGTCTTCAGGAACCTTTGTCCCAGAGTGGCTGGCCACCTCCAAAATCTCCAAACGATTAAAGATATGTCCCAGACCCAACCTGCCCCGCACCTCAAATTTGTGCTGCCCCGGCAGTCTCAAGAGAACTCTACTAACTGACATCAGGAACCTGGTCTAGCAACTTTTCGTTCAAAGGGAAAAGGGCCGGTGTTTGTCTTCAGGAGCCTGGGTCCCAGAGTGGCCGTCCGCCTCCAAAATATAAAAACGATTAAAGATATATCCCAGACCCAACCTGCCCCCACCTCAAAACTGTGCTGGCTTGACAGTCCAACGGGAACTCTACATGCAGACATCAGCAACCTGGACCGGCAACTTTTCCTTACAGGGAAAAGGAGCGGTCTTTTTCTCGAGGAGCCTGTGGCCTTGAGTGGCCGGCTACCTCCAAAAAATCCAAACGATTAAAGATATGTCCCAAACCTAACCTGCCCCCACCTCAAATTTGTGCTGCCCTGACAGTCCCAAGGGAACCCTACCTGCTGACATCAGGAACCAGGGTTGACCATATTTCTTTCCTAGAAAAAAATTGCTCGTGTCTTCCTGCAGGGGCCTTTGTCCCTGAGTGGCCAGATGCCTCCAAAAAATCCAAACGATTAATGATATGTCCCAGACTTAATCTGCCCCCACCACAAACTTGTGCTGCCCTGACAGTCCCAAAGGAACCCTATAAACTGACAAGAGGAACCTGGGCTGGCAACTTTTCCTTCACAGGGAATATGGCCGGTGTTTGTCTCCAAGGGCCTTTGTCCCTGAGTAGCCGGATGCCTCCAAAAATCCAAACGATTAATGATATGTCCCAGACTTAATCTGCCCCCACCACAAACTTGTGCTACCCTGACAGTCTAAAAGGAACCCTATAAACTGAGGGGAGGAACCTGGGCTGGCAACTTTTCCTTCACAGGGAAAAGGGCCGGTGTTTGTCTTCAGGAACCTTTGTCCCAGAGTGGCCGGCTGCCTCCAAAAAATCCAAACGATTAAAGATATGTCCCAGACCCAACCTGCCCCGCACCTCAAATTTGTGCTGCCCCGACAGTCTCAAGAGAACTCTACTAACTGACATCAGGAACCTGGTCTAGCAAAATTTCGTTCAAAGGGAAAAGGGCCGGTGTTTGTCTTCCGGAGCCTGGGTCCCAGAGTGGCCGGCCGCCTCCAAAATATCCAAACGATTAAAGATATGTCCCAGACCCAACCTACCCCCACCCCAAATTTGTGCTGCCCTGACAGTCCCAAGGGAACCCTACCTGCTGACATCAGGAATCTGGGTTGACCATCTTTCTTTCCTGGAAAAAATTGCTCGTGTCTTCCTGCAGGGGCCTTTGTCCCTGAGTGGCCGGATGCCTCCAAAAAATCCAAATGATTAAAGATATGTCCCAGACCCAACCTGCCCCCACATCAAACCTGTGCTGCCCTGACAGTCCCAAGGGAACCCTACCTGCTGACATCAGGAATCTGTGCTGACCATATTTCTTTCAAAGAAAAAATTGCTTGTGTCTTCCTGCAGGGGCCTTTGTCCCTGAGTGGCCGGCCGCCTCCAAAATATCCAAACAATTAAACATATTTCCCAGACCTAATGTGCCGCCACCTCAATGCTGTGCTGCCCTGACAGTCCCAAGGAATCCCTACCTGCTGACATCAGGAATCTGGGTTGACCATATTTCTTTCCTAGAAAAAATTGCTCGTGTCTTCCTCCAGGGGACTTTGTCCCTGAGTGGCCGGACGCCTCCAAAAAATCCAAATGATTAAAGATATGTCCCAGACTCAACCTGCCCCCACCTCAAACCTGTGATGCCCTGACAGTCCCAAGGGAACCCTACAAACTGACATCAGCAACCAGGGCTGGCAACTTTTCCTTAACAGGGAATACGGCCGGTGTTTCTCTCCAAGGGCCTTTGGCCTTGACTGGCCCGCCGCCTCCAAAAAATCCAAACAATAAAGGATATGTCCCAGACCCAACCGGCCCCCACCTCTAACCTTTGATGCCCTGACAGTCCAAAGGGAACCCTAAAAACTGACATCAGCAACAAGGGCTGGCAACTTTTCCTTCCCAGCGAAAATGGCCGGTGTTTTCCTGCAGGGACTTTGTCCCTGAGTGGCTGGGACCCTTCCAAAAAATCCAAACGATTAAAGATATTTCCCAGACCCAACCGGCCCCCACCTCTAACCTTTGCTACCCTGACAGCCCCAAAGGAACCCTACCTGCTGACATCAGGAATCTGGGCTGACCATTATTTCTTTCCTAGAAAAAATTGCTCGTGTCTTCCTGCAGGGGCCTTTGTCCCTGAGTGGCCGGCCGCCTCCAAAAAAATCCAAACGATTAAAGATATGTCCCAGACCCAACCTGCCCCCACCTCAAAACTGTGCTTCCTTGACAGTCCAACGGGAACTCTACATGCAGACATCAGCAACCTGGACCGGCAACTTTTCCTTACAGGGAAAAGGAGCGGTCTTTTTCTCGAGGAGCCTGTGGCCTTGAGTGGCCGGCTGCCTCCAAAAAATCCAAAAGATTAAAGATATGTCCCAAACCTAACCTGCCCCCACCTCAAATTTGTGCTGCCCTGACAGTCCCAAGGGAACCCTACCTGCTGACATCAGGAATCTGTGCTGACCATATTTCTTTCAAAGAAAAAATTGCTTGTGTCTTCCTGCAGGGGCCTTTGTCCCTGAGTGGCCGGCCGCCTCCAAAATATCCAAACGATTAAACATATTTCCCAGACCTAATGTGCCGCCACCTCAATGCTGTGCTGCCCTGACAGTCCCAAGGAATCCCTACCTGCTGACATCAGGAATCTGGGTTGACCATATTTCTTTCCTAGAAAAAATTGCTCGTGTCTTCCTCCAGGGGACTTTGTCCCTGAGTGGCCGGACGCCTCCAAAAAATCCAAATGATTAAAGATATGTCCCAGACTCAACCTGCCCCCACCTCAAACCTGTGATGCCCTGACAGTCCCAAGGGAACCCTACAAACTGACATCAGCAACCAGGGCTGGCAACTTTTCCTTAACAGGGAATACGGCCGGTGGTTTTTCTCCAAGGGCCTTTGGCCTTGACTGGCCCGCCGCCTCCAAAAAATCCAAACAATTAAGGATATGTCCCAGACCCAACCGGCCCCCACCTCTAACCTTTGATGCCCTGACAGTCCAAGGGAACCCTAAAAACTGACATCAGCAACAAGGGCTGGCAACTTTTCCTTCCCAGCGAAAATGGCCGGTGTTTTCCTGCAGGGATTTTGTCCCTGAGTGGCTGGACCCTTCCAAAAAAATCCAAATGATTAAAGATATTTCCCAGACCCAACCGGCCCCCACCTCTAACCTTTGCTACCCTGACAGCCCCAAAGGAACCCTACCTGCTGACATCAGGAATCTGGGCTGACCATATTTCTTTCCTAGAAAAAATTGCTCGTGTCTTCCTGCAGGGGCCTTTGTCCCTGAGTGGCCGGCCGCCTCCAAAAAATCCAAACGATTAAAGATATGTCCCAGACCCAACCTGCCCCCACCTCAAATTTGTGCTGCCCCGACAGTCTCAAGAGAACTCTACATGCAGACATCAGCAACCTGGACCGGCAACTTTTCCTTAAAGGGAAAAGGAGCGGTCTTTTTCTCGAGGAGCCTGTGGCCTTGAGTGGCCGGCTGCCTCCAAAAAATCCAAACGATTAAAGATATGTCCCAAACCTAACCTGCCCCCCACCTCAAATTTGTGCTGCCCTGACAGTCCCAAGGGAACCCTACCTGCTGACATCAGGAACCAGGGTTGACCATATTTCTTTCCTAGAAAAAATTGCTCGTGTCTTCCTGCAGGGGCCTTTGTCCCTGAGTGGCCAGACGCCTCCAAAAAATCCAAATGATTAAAGATATGTCCCAGACCCAACCTGCCCCCACCTCAAACCTGTGCTGCCCTGACAGTCCAAA
>NW_027099383.1:0-47163 GCF_031753505.1 Anomalospiza imberbis
AGTGACACGGAACACAGCAACCTATGGGAACATAACAGGGGTATGTACAGGGTTCTGGGACAAATGGGATTGCAGAGGTGGGGTAATTGACAAGGAACTTTCCAAGGGGAAGGGGAGTGGTTACAAGATTGACATATGAAAGCTCCTATAGCAGACAGCTTGGAGTGAACAATTTTAAGGGGAAAATAGGGGTACATAGAACCGATCTAACTAACAATTATTAAAAGCCCTAACTGAACCCAGCCTGGATGCAACAGTTTTGGTTCTCAAGCTCTGGGAGAACTTATGCAGGAAAATATGCAGAGGCACAGGCACATTGTCCTGAGGCACATTTATTAAAATGCAGTATTAACTTCAGTATCAGGTATTGGCTCTCATTATCTTTGACAATTCACCAAGCAACACTTAAAATTTCGATGTTAATTCACAACGTAACAGTATGAATAAGTAATACATAGACAACTAACTGCAGTAAACTCACCAATTAACAGGAAACTCCTATTAGAAACACCATTAGCAATGTCCAAGAATTGGAATTGTGAAACAAAGATTTTGCTTACTAGGGCAGAATAGTAGGATGCATGTGCTGTTTAAATTTATCTGCAAGGATTTGTATGATTCCACTGTTTCTGATCTCCTGTAATTATATATGAAGAAAGAGATATTTGGTTTAGAACATCTGCATCAGAGCAAGCCCCTAAAATTTTCCTAGAATGACTGCAGGAAATAAATAGTACAAACAAGCAGAAGAAACATCAAAGACACACCCAAACTTCATATGGAAATCCTAATTTTAAGACTGGTACTCCCTCCAGAAATACAAACAATACTGCTGGAAAAGCTGCCATATTCCAAAGTTCTCATCATCTTTCAAAGGTAAGATAACTTGAAACAATGCAACAAAGCAAAGAGAAACTGCACCACAGATAAATTTGTGAGATAATCACACTTTGTCTAAGATAAGTTTCAAACTCTACCACAGACTAAACACATATAGTTGGTGCCCATGCTACAATTGTCAGGGCTTCTACCCAAAACTTATTTTCTCACTTTCTACCCCAGTGTCTGAATTTCTCCAAAACAAATTAACTTGGCTCTCACATGACTTCACGCTGGAGGCAGTACAGATACACAGAGATCACAAATGAAAATTAGACCACACAGAAGGTTATACTACATTTTCCCATATAAACACAAAGTTAAAATGAGATTTAAACAGGATAACATTAAAGTAATAGGATTTTTAAAAATACATAACATTTTGAAAAAAAATTGTATTACCTTACCATCATCACAGATGAGAAAAAAACTGAATAAAAATGTGTAAGCATGTGGGAGACATTCTGCCATCATGCCACACAGTCAGTGCTGGCCCAGAAGTGCCAGCACCCAGCATCAGCAACCTGGACCGGCAACTTTTCCTTAAAGGGAAAAGGAGCGTTCTTTTTCTCGAGGAGCCTGTGGCCTTGAGTGGCCGGCTGCCTCCAAAAAATCCAAAAGATTAAAGATATGTCCCAAACCTAACCTGCCCCCCACCTCAAATTTGTGCTGCCCTGACAGTCCCAAGGGAACCCTACCTGCTGACATCAGGAACCAGGGTTGACCATATTTCTTTCCTAGAAAAAATTGCTCGTGTCTTCCTGCAGGGGCCTTTGTCCCTGACTGGCCGGATGCCTCCAAAAAATCCAAACGATTAATGATATGTCCCAGACTTAATCTGCCCCCACATCAAACTTGTGCTGCCCTGACAGTCCCAAAGGAACCCTATAAACTGACAAGAGGAACCTGGGCTGGCAACTTTTCCTTCACAGGGAAAAGGGCCGGTGTTTGTCTTCAGGAACCTTTGTCCCAGAGTGGCCGGCCGCCTCCAAAATCTCCAAACGATTAAAGATATGTCCCAGACCCAACCTGCCCCGCACCTCAAATTTGTGCTGCCCCGACAGTCTCAAGAGACCTCTACTAACTGACATCAGGAACCTGGTCTAGCAAAATTTCGTTCAAAGGGAAAAGGGCCGGTGTTTGTCTTCAGGAGCCTGGGTCCCAGAGTGGCCGGCCGCCTCCAAAATATCCAAACGATTAAAGATATGTCCCAGACCCAACCTACCCCCACCCCAAATTTGTGCTGCCCTGACAGTCCCAAGGGAACCCTACCTGCTGACATCAAGAACCTGGGTTGACCATATTTCTTTCCTGGAAAAAATTGCTCGTGTCTTCCTGCAGGGGCCTTTGTCCCTGAGTGGCCGGACGCCTCCAAAAAATCCAAATGATTAAAGATATGTCCCAGACCCAACCTGCCCCCACATCAAACCTGTGCTGCCCTGACAGTCCCAAGGGAACCTACCTGCTGACATCAGGAATCTGGGCTGACCATATTTCTTTCAAAGAAAAAATTGCTCGTGTCTTCCTGCAGGGGCCTTTGTCCCTGAGTGGCCGGCCGCCTCCAAAATATCCAAACGATTAAAGATATTTCCCAGACCTAATGTGCCGCCACCTCAATGCTGTGCTGCCCTGACAGTCCCAAGGAATCCCTACCTGCTGACATCAGGAATCTGGGTTGACCATATTTCTTTCCTAGAAAAAATTGCTCGTGTCTTCCTGCAGGGGCCTTTGTCCCTGAGTGGCCGGATGCCTCCAAAAAATCGAAACAATTAATGATATGTCCCAGACTTAATCTGGCCCCACCAGAAACTTGTGCTACCCTGACAGTCCCAAAGGAACCCTATAAACTGACAAGAGGAACCTGGGCTGGCAACTTTTCCTTCACAGGGAAAAGGGCCGGTGTTTGTCTTCATGAACCTTTGTCCCAGAGTGGCCGGCTGCCTCCAAAATCTCCAAACGATTAAAGATATGTCCCAGACCCAACCTGCCCCGCACCTCAAATTTGTGCTGCCCCGACAGTCTCAAGAGAACTCTACTAACTGACATCAGGAACCTGGTCTAACAACTTTTCGTTCAAAGGGAAAAGGGCCGGTGTTTGTCTTCAGGAGCCTGGGTCCCAGAGTGGCCGGCCGCCTCCAAAATATAAAAACGATTAAAGATATATCCCAGACCCAACCTACCCCCACCTCAAACCGGTGCTGCCCTGACAGTCCCAAGGGAACCCTACAAACTGACATCAGCAACCAGGGCTGGCAACTTTTCCTTAACAGGGAATACGGCCGGTGTTTGTCTCCAAGGGCCTTTGGCCTTGACTGGCCCGCCGCCTCCAAAAAATCCAAACAATTAAGGATATGTCCCAGACCCAACCGGCCCCCACCTCTAACCTGTGCTGCCCTGACAGTCCCAAGGGAACCCTTCAAAGTGACAGCAGGATCCTGGACTGGACACTTTTCCTTCCCAGCGAAAATGGCCGGTGTTTCCTGCAGGGACTTTGTCCCTGAGTGGCTGGACCCTTCCAAAAAATCCAAATGATTAAAGATATTTCCCAGACCCAACCGGCCCCCACCTCTAACCTTTGCTACCCTGACAGCCCCAAAGGAACCCTACCTGCTGACATCAGGAATCTGGGCTGACCATATTTCTTTCCTAGAAAAAATTGCTCGTGTCTTCCTGCAGGGGCCTTTGTCCCTGAGTGGCCGGCCGCCTCCAAAAAATCCAAACGATTAAAGATATGTCCCAGACCCAACCTGCCCCCACCTCAAAACTGTGCTGCCTTGACAGTCCAACGGGAACTCTACATGCAGACATCAGCAACCTGGACCGGCAACTTTTCCTTACAGGAAAAGGAGCGGTCTTTTTTCTCGAGGAGCCTGTGGCCTTGAGTGGCCGGCTGCCTCCAAAAAATCCAAAAGATTAAAGATATGTCCCAAACCTAACCTGCCCCCACCTCAAATTTGTGCTGCCCTGACAGTCCCAAGGGAACCCTACCTGCTGACATCAGGAACCAGGGTTGACCATATTTCTTTCCTAGAAAAAATTGCTCGTGTCTTCCTGCAGGGGCCTTTGTCCCTGACTGGCCGGATGCCTCCAAAAAATCCAAACGATTAATGATATGTCCCAGACTTAATCTGCCCCCACCACAAACTTGTGCTGCCCTGACAGTCCCAAAGGAACCCTATAAACTGACAAGAGGAACCTGGGCTGGCAACTTTTCCTTCACAGGGAAAAGGGCCGGTGTTTGTCTTCAGGAACCTTTGTCCCAGAGTGGCCGGCCGCCTCCAAAATCTCCAAACGATTAAAGATATGTCCCAGACCCAACCTGCCCCGCACCTCAAATTTGTGCTGCCCCGACAGTCTCAAGAGACCTCTACTAACTGACATCAGGAACCTGGTCTAGCAAAATTTCGTTCAAAGGGAAAAGGGCCGGTGTTTGTCTTCAGGAGCCTGGGTCCCAGAGTGGCCGGCCGCCTCCAAAATATCCAAACGATTAAAGATATGTCCCAGACCCAACCTACCCCCACCCCAAATTTGTGCTGCCCTGACAGTCCCAAGGGAACCCTACCTGCTGACATCAAGAACCTGGGTTGACCATATTTCTTTCCTGAAAAAATTGCTCGTGTCTTCCTGCAGGGGCCTTTGTCCCTGAGTGGCCGGACGCCTCCAAAAAATCCAAATGATTAAAGATATGTCCCAGACCCAACCTGCCCCCACATCAAACCTGTGCTGCCCTGACAGTCCCAAGGGAACCCTACCTGCTGACATCAGGAATCTGGGCTGACCATATTTCTTTCAAAGAAAAAATTGCTCGTGTCTTCCTGGAGGGGCCTTTGTCCCTGAGTGGCCGGCCGCCTCCAAAATATCCAAACGATTAAAGATATTTCCCAGACCTAATGTGCCGCCACCTCAATGCTGTGCTGCCCTGACAGTCCCAAGGAATCCCTACCTGCTGACATCAGGAATCTGGGTTGACCATATTTCTTTCCTAGAAAAATTGCTCGTGTCTTCCTGCAGGGGCCTTTGTCCCTGAGTGGCCGGATGCCTCCAAAAAATCGAAACAATTAATGATATGTCCCAGACTTAATCTGGCCCCACCAGAAACTTGTGCTACCCTGACAGTCCCAAAGGAACCCTATAAACTGACAAGAGGAACCTGGGCTGGCAACTTTTCCTTCACAGGGAAAAGGGCCGGTGTTTGTCTTCATGAACCTTTGTCCCAGAGTGGCCGGCTGCCTCCAAAATCTCCAAACGATTAAAGATATGTCCCAGACCCAACCTGCCCCGCACCTCAAATTTGTGCTGCCCCGACAGTCTCAAGAGAACTCTACTAACTGACATCAGGAACCTGGTCTAACAACTTTTCGTTCAAAGGGAAAAGGGCCGGTGTTTGTCTTCAGGAGCCTGGGTCCCAGAGTGGCCGGCCGCCTCCAAAATATAAAAAACGATTAAAGATATATCCCAGACCAACCTACCCCCACCTCAAACCGGTGCTGCCCTGACAGTCCCAAGGGAACCCTACAAACTGACATCAGCAACCAGGGCTGGCAACTTTTCCTTAACAGGGAATACGGCCGGTGTTTGTCTCCAGGGCCTTTGGCCTTGACTGGCCCGCCGCCTCCAAAAAATCCAAACAATTAAGGATATGTCCCAGACCCAACCGGCCCCCACCTCTAACCTGTGCTGCCCTGACAGTCCCAAGGGAACCCTTCAAAGTGACAGCAGGATCCTGGACTGGACACTTTTCCTTCCCAGCGAAAATGGCCGGTGTTTTCCTGCAGGGACTTTGTCCCTGAGTGGCTGGACCCTTCCAAAAAATCCAAATGATTAAAGATATTTCCCAGACCCAACCGGCCCCCACCTCTAACCTTTGCTACCCTGACAGCCCCAAAGGAACCCTACCTGCTGACATCAGGAATCTGGGCTGACCATATTTCTTTCCTAGAAAAATTGCTCGTGTCTTCCTGCAGGGGCCTTTGTCCCTGAGTGGCCGGCCGCCTCCAAAAAATCCAAACGATTAAAGATATGTCCCAGACCCAACCTGCCCCCACCTCAAAACTGTGCTGCCTTGACAGTCCAACGGGAACTCTACATGCAGACATCAGCAACCTGGACCGGCAACTTTTCCTTACAGGGAAAAGGAGCGGTCTTTTTCTCGAGGAGCCTGTGGCCTTGAGTGGCCGGCTGCCTCCAAAAAATCCAAAAGATTAAAGATATGTTCCCAAACCTAACCTGCCCCCACCTCAAATTTGTGCTGCCCTGACAGTCCCAAGGGAACCCTACCTGCTGACATCAGGAACCAGGGCTGACCATATTTCTTTCCTAGAAAAAATTGCTCGTGTCTTCCTGCAGGGGCCTTTATCCCTGACTGGCCAGATGCCTCCAAAAAAATCCAAACGATTAATGATATGTCCCAGACTTAATCTGCCCCCACCACAAAATTGTGCTACCCTGACAGTCCCAAAGGAACCCTATAAACTGACAAGAGGAACCTGGGCTGGCAACTTTTCCTTCACAGGGAAAAGGGCCGGTGTTTGTCTTCAGGAACCTTTGTCCCAGAGTGGCCGGCCGCCTCCAAAATCTCCAAACGATTAAAGATATGTCCCAGACCCAACCTGCCCCGCACCTCAAATTTGTGCTGCCCCGACAGTCTCAAGAGACCTCTACTAACTGACATCAGGAACCTGGTCTAGCAACTTTTTGTTCAAAGGGAAAAGGGCCGGTGTTTGTCTTCAGGAGCCTGGGTCCCAGAGTGGCCGGCCGCCTCCAAAATATAAAAACGATTAAAGATATGTCCCAGACCCAACCTACCCCCACCTCAAACCGCTGCTGCCCTGACAGTCCCAAGGGAACCCTACAAACTGACATCAGCAACGAGGGCTGGCAACTTTTTCCTTAACAGGGAATACGGCCGGTGTTTGTCTCCAAGGGCCTTTGTCCCTGAGTAGTCGGATGCCTCCAAAAAATCCAAACAATTAAGGATATGTCCCAGACCCAACCAGTCCCCACCTCTAACCTGTGCTACCCTGACAGCCCCAAGGGAACCTACCTGCTGACATCAGGAATCTGGGCTGACCATATTTCTTTCCTAGAAAAAATTGCTCGTGTCTTCCTGCAGGGGCCTTTGTCCCTGAGTGGCCGACCACCTCCAAAAAATCCAACGATTAAAGATATTTCCCAGACCCAACCTGCCCCCACCTCAAAACTGTGCTGCCTTGACAGTCCAACGGGAACTCTACATGCAGACATCAGCAACCTGGACCGGCAACTTTTCCTTACAGGAAAAGGAGCGGTCTTTTTCTCGAGGAGCCTGTGGCCTTGAGTGGCCGGCTACCTCCAAAAAATCCAAAAGATTAAAGATATGTCCCAAACCTAACCTGCCCCCACCTCAAATTTGTGCTGCCCTGACAGTCCCAAGGGAACCCTACCTGCTGACATCAGGAACCTGGGTTGACCATATTTCTTTCCTAGAAAAAATTGCTCGTGTCTTCCTGCAGGGCCTTTGTCCCTGAGTGGCCGGACGCCTCCAAAAAATCCAAATGACTAAAGATATGTCCCAGACCCAACCTGCCCCCACCAGAAACTTGTGCTGCCCTGAGAGTCCCAAGGGAACCCTACAAACTGACATCAGCAACAAGGGCTGGCAACTTTTCCTTAACAGGAATACGGCCGGTGTTTGTCTCCAAGGGCCCTTTGTCCCTGAGTAGCCGGATGCCTCCAAAAAATCCAAACGATTAATGATATGTCCCAGACTTAATCTGCCCCCACCGCAAACTTGTGCTACCCTGACAGTCTAAAAGGAACCCTATAAACTGACAAGAGGAACCTGGGCTGGCAACTTTTCCTTCACAGGGAAAAGGGCCGGTGTTTGTCTCAGGAACCTTTGTCCCAGAGTGGCCGGCTGCCTCCAAAATCTCCAAACGATTAAAGATATGTCCCAGACCCAACCTGCCCCGCACCTCAAATTTGTGCTGCCCGACAGTCTCAAGAGACCTCTACTAACTGACATCAGGAACCTGGTCTAGCAAAATTTCGTTCAAAGGGAAAAGGGTCGGTGTTTGTCTTCAGGAGCCTGGGTCCCAGAGTGGCCGGCGCCTCCAAAATATCCAAACGATAAAGATATGTCCCAGACCCAACCTACCCCCACCCCAAATTTGTGCTGCCCTGACAGTCCCAAGGGAACCCTACCTGCTGACATCAGGAACCTGGGTTGACCATATTTCTTTCCTGGAAAAATTGCTCGTGTCTTCCTGCAGGGGCCTTGTCCCTGAGTGGCCGGACGCCTCCAAAAAATCCAAATGATTAAAGATATGTCCCAGACCCAACCTGCCCCCACCTCAAACCTGTGCTGCCCTGACAGTCCCAAGGGAACCCTACCTGCTGACATCAGGAATCTGGGCTGACCATATTTCTTTCAAAGAAAAAATTGCTTGTGTCTTCCTGCAGGGCCTTTGTCCCTGAGTGGCCGGCCACCTCCAAAATATCCAAACGATTAAGATATTTCCCAGACCTAATGTGCCGCCACCTCAATGCTGTGCTGCCCTGACAGTCCCAAGGAATCCCTACCTGCTGACATCAGGAACCTGGGTTGACCATATTTCTTTCCTGGAAAAAATTGCTCGTGTCTTCCTGCAGGGGCCTTTGTCCCTGAGTGGCCGGACGCCTCCAAAAAATCCAAATGATTAAAGATATGTCCCAGACCCAACCTGCCCCCACCTCAAACCTGTGCTGCCCTGACAGTCCCAAGGGAACCCTACAAACTGACAAGAGGAACCTGGGCTGGCAACTTTTCCTTCACAGGGAAAAGGGCCGGTGTTTGTCTTCATGAACCTTTGTCCCAGAGTGGCCGGCCGCCTCCAAAATATCCAAACGATTAAAGATATGTCCCAGACCCAACCTGCCCCCACCTCAAATTTGTGCTGCCCCGACAGTCTCAAGAACTCTACTAACTGACATCAGGAACCTGGTCTAGCAACTTTTCGTTCAAAGGGAAAAGGGCCGGTGTTTGTCTTCAGGAGCCTGGGTCCCAGAGTGGCCGCCGCCTCCAAAATATCCAAACAGACATCAGCAACCAGGGCTGGCAACTTTTCCTTAACAGGGAATACGGCCGGTGTTTGTCTCCAAGGGCCTTTGGCCTTGACTGGCCCGCCGCCTCCAAAAAATCCAAACAATTAAGGATATGTCCCAGACCCAACCGGCCCCCACCTCTAACCTGTGCTGCCCTGACAGTCCCAAGGGAACCCTTCAAAGTGACAGCAGGATCCTGGACTGGACACTTTTCCTTCCAGCGAAAATGGCCGGTGTTTTCCTGCAGGGACTTTGTCCCTGAGTGGCTGGACCCTTCCAAAAATCCAAATGATTAAAGATATTTCCCAGACCCAACCGGCCCCCACCTCTAACCTTTGCTACCCTGACAGCCCCAAAGGAACCCTACCTGCTGACATCAGGAATCTGGGCTGACCATATTTCTTTCCTAGAAAAAATTGCTCGTGTCTTCCTGCAGGGGCCTTTGTCCCTGAGTGGCCGGCCGCCTCCAAAAAATCCAAACGATTAAAGATATGTCCCAGACCCAACCTGCCCCCACCTCAAAACTGTGCTGCCTTGACAGTCCAACGGGAACTCTACATGCAGACATCAGCAACCTGGACCGGCAACTTTTCCTTACAGGGAAAAGGAGCGGTCTTTTTCTCGAGGAGCCTGTGGCCTTAGAGTGGCCGGCTGCCTCCAAAAAATCCAAAAGATTAAAGATATGTCCCAAACCTACCTGCCCCACCATCAAATTTGTGCTGCCCTGACAGTCCCAAGGGAACCTACCTGCTGACATCAGGAACCAGGGTTGACCATATTTCTTTCCTAGAAAAAATTGCTCGTGTCTTCCTGCAGGGGCCTTTGTCCCTGACTGGCCGGATGCCTCCAAAAAATCCAAACGATTAATGATATGTCCCAGACTTAATCTGCCCCCCACCACAAACTTGTGCTGCCCTGACAGTCCCAAAGGAACCCTATAAACTGACAAGAGGAACCTGGGCTGGCAACTTTTCCTTCACAGGGAAAAGGGCCGGTGTTTGTCTTCAGGAACCTTTGTCCCAGAGTGGCCGGCCGCCTCCAAAATCTCCAAACGATTAAAGATATGTCCCAGACCCAACCTGCCCCGCACCTCAAATTTGTGCTGCCCCGACAGTCTCAAGAGAACTCTACTAACTGACATCAGGAACCTGGTCTAGCAACTTTTCGTTCAAAGGGAAAAGGGCCGGTGTTTGTCTTCAGGAGCCTGGGTCCCAGAGTGCCGGCCGCCTCCAAAATATCCAAACGATTAAAGATATATCCCAGACCCATCCTACCCCCACCTCAAAACCGGTGCTGCCCTGACAGTCCCAAGGGAACCCTACAAACTGACATCAGCAACCAGGGCTGGCAACTTTTCCTTAACAGGGAATAGGGCCGGTGTTTGTCTCCAAGGGCCTTTGCCCCTGAGTAGCCGGATGCCTCCAAAAAATCCAAACAATTAAGGATATGTCCCAGACCCAACCAGCCCCCACCTCTAACCTGTGCTACCCTGACAGCCCCAAGGGAACCCTACCTGCTGACATCAGGAATCTGGGCTGACCATATTTCTTTCCTAGAAAAAATTGCTCGTGTCTTCCTGCAGGGGCCTTTGTCCCTGAGTGGCCGGACGCCTCCAAAAAATCCAAACGATTAAAGATATTTCCCAGACCCAACCTGCCCCCACCTCAAAACTGTGCTGCCTTGACAGTCCAACGGGAACTCTACATGCAGACATCAGCAACCTGGACCGGCAACTTTTCCTTACAGGGAAAAGGACCGGTCTTTTTCTCGAGGAGCCTGTGGCCTTGAGTGGCCGGCTACCTCCAAAAAATCCAAACGATTAAAGATATGTCCCAAACCTAACCTGCCCCCACCTCAAATTTGTGCTGCCTTGACAGTCCCAAGGGAACCCTACCTGCTGACATCAGGAACCTGGGTTGACCATATTTCTTTCCTGGAAAAAATTGCTCGTTGTCTTCCTGCAGGGGCCTTTGTCCCTGAGTGGCCGGATGCCTCCAAAAAATCCAAATGATTAAAGATATGTCCAGACCCAACCTGCCCCCACCTCAAACCTGTGCTGCCCCGACAGTCTCAAGAGAACTCTACTAACTGACATCAGGAACCTGGTCTAGCAACTTTTCGTTCAAAGGGAAAAGGGCCGGTGTTTGTCTTCAGGAGCCTGGGTCCCAGAGTGGCCGGCCGCCTCCAAAATATCCAAACGATTAAAGATATGTCCCAGACCCAACCTACCCCCACCCCAAATTTGTGCTGCCCTGACAGTCCCAAGGGAACCCTACCTGCTGACATCAGGAACCTGGGTTGACCATATTTCTTCCTGAAAAATTGCTCGTGTCTTCCTGCAGGGGCCTTTGTCCCTGAGTGGCCGGACGCCTCCAAAAAATCCAATGATTAAAGATATGTCCCAGACCCAACCTGCCCCGCACCTCAAACCTGTGCTGCCCCGACAGTCTCAAGACAACCCTACAAACTGGCATCAGCAACCAGGGCTGGCAACTTTTCCTTAACAGGGAATACGGCCGGTGTTTGTCTCAAGGGCCTTTGGCCTTGATTGGCCGGCCGCCTCCAAATATCCAAACGATTAAAGATATGTCCCAGACCCAACCTACCCCCACCTCAAATTTGTGCTGCCTGACAGTCCCAAGGGAACCCTACCTGCTGACATCAGGAACCTGGGTTGACCATATTTCTTTCCTAGAAAAAATTGCTCGTGTCTTCCTGCAGGGGCCTTTGTCCCTGAGTGGCCGGACGCCTCCAAAAAATCCAAACAATTAAAGATATGTCCCAGACTTAATCTGCCCCCACCAGAAACTTGTGCTACCCTGACAGTCCCAAAGGAACCCTATAAACTGACAAGAGGAACCTGGGCTGGCAACTTTTCCTTCACAGGGAAAAGGGCCGGTGTTTGTCTCATGAACCTTTGTCCCAGAGTGGCCGGCCGCCTCCAAAATATCCAAACGATTAAAGATATGTCCCAGACCTAATGTGCCGCCACCTCAATGCTGTGCTGCCCTGACAGTCCCAAGGGAAGCCTAAAACTGACATCAGGAACCTGCCTTGGCAACTTTTCCTTCACAGGGAAAATGGGTGGTCTTTTGCTTGAGGAGCCTCTTTGGCCTTGAGTGGCCCGCCGCCTCCAAAAAATCCAAACGATGAAGGATATGTCCCAGACCCAACATGCCCCCACCTCAAACCTGTGCTGCCCTGACAGTCCAAAGGGAACCCTACAAACTGACATCAGCAACCAGGGCTGGCAACTTTTCCTTAACAGGGAATACGGCCGGTGTTTGTCTCCAAGGGCCTTTGGCCTTGACTGGCCCGCCGCCTCCAAAAATCCAAACAATTAAGGATATGTCCCAGACTCAACCGGCCCCCACCTCTAACCTGTGCTACCCTGACAGTCCCAAGGGAACCCTTCAAAGTGACAGCAGGATCCTGGACTGGACACTTTTCCTTCCCAGCGAAAATGGCCGGTGTTTTCCTGCAGGGACTTTGTCCCTGAGTGGCTGGACCCTTCCAAAAAATCCAAATGATTAAAGATATTTCCCAGACCAACCGGCCCCCACCTCTAACCTTGCTACCCTGACAGCCCCAAAGGAACCCTACCTGCTGACATCAGGAATCTGGGCTGACCATATTTCTTTCCTGGAAAAAATTGCTCGTGTCTTCCTGCAGGGGCCTTTGTCCCTGAGTGGCCGGCCGCCTCCAAAAAATCCAAACGATTAAAGATATGTCCCAGACCCAACCTGCCCCCACCTCAAAACTGTGCTGCCTTGACAGTCCAACGGGAACTCTACATGCAGACATCAGCAACCTGGACCGGCAACTTTTCCTTACAGGGAAAAGGAGCGGTCTTTTTCTCGAGGAGCCTGTGGCCTTGAGTGGGCCGGCTGCCTCCAAAAAATCCAAAAGATTAAAGATATGTCCCAAACCTAACCTGCCCCCACCTCAAATTTGTGCTGCCCTGACAGTCCCAAGGGAACCCTACCTGCTGACATCAGGAACCTGGGTTGACCATATTTCTTTCCTGGAAAAAATTGCTCGTGTCTTCCTGCAGGGGCCTTTGTCCCTGACTGGCCGGATGCCTCCAAAAAATCCAATCGATTAATGATATGTCCCAGACTTAATCTGCCCCCACCACAAACTTGTGCTACCCTGACAGTCCCAAAGGAACCCTATAAACTGACAAGAGGAACCTAGGCTGGCAACTTTTCCTTCACAGGGAAAAGGGCCGGTGTTTGTCTTCAGGAACCTTTGTCCCAGAGTGGCCGGCCACCTCCAAAATCTCCAAACGATTAAAGATATGTCCCAGACCCAACCTGCCCCGCACCTCAAATTTGTGCTGCCCCGACAGTCTCAAGAGAACTCTACTAACTGACATCAGGAACCTGGTCTAGCAACTTTTCGTTCAAAGGGAAAAGGGCCGGTGTTTGTCTTCAGGAGCCTGGGTCCCAGAGTGGCCGGCCGCCTCCAAAATATCCAAACGATTAAAGATATATCCCAGACCCAACCTACCCCCACCCCAAATTTGTGCTGCCCTGACAGTCCCAAGGGAACCCTACCTGCTGACATCAGGAACCTGGGCTGACCATATTTCTTTCCTGGAAAAAATTGCTCGTGTCTTCCTGCAGGGGCCTTTGTCCCTGAGTGGCCGGACGCCTCCAAAAAATCCAAATGATTAAAGATATGTCCCAGACCCAACCTGCCCCCACATCAAACCTGTGCTGCCCTGACAGTCCCAAGGGAACCCTACCTGCTGACATCAGGAATCTGGGCTGACCATATTTCTTTCAAAGAAAAAATTGCTTGTGTCTTCCTGCAGGGGCCTTTGTCCTGAGTGGCCGGCCGCCTCCAAAATATCCAAACGATTAAAGATATTTCCCAGACCTAATGTGCCGCCACCTCAATGCTGTGCTGCCCTGACAGTCCCAAGGAATCCCTACCTGCTGACATCAGGAATCTGGGTTGACCATATTTCTTTCCTAGAAAAAATTGCTCGTGTCTTCCTCCAGGGGACTTTGTCCCTGAGTGGCCGGACGCCTCCAAAAAATCCAAATGATTAAAGATATGTCCAGACCCAACCTGCCCCCACCTCAAACCTGTGCTGCCCCGACAGTCTCAGAGAGAACTCTACTAACTGACATCAGGAACCTGGTCTAGCAACTTTTCGTTCAAAGGGAAAAGGGCCGGTGTTTGTCTTCAGGAGCCTGGGTCCCAGAGTGGCCGGCCGCCTCCAAAATATCCAAACGATTAAAGATATGTCCCAGACCCAACCTACCCCCACCCCAATTTGTGCTGCCCTGACAGTCCCAAGGGAACCTACCTGCTGACATCAGGAACCTGGGTTGACCATATTTCTTTCTGGAA
The DNA here is from genome assembly GCF_031753505.1 of Anomalospiza imberbis. NCBI lineage: Eukaryota > Metazoa > Chordata > Aves > Passeriformes > Viduidae > Anomalospiza > Anomalospiza imberbis. The sequence continues at coordinate 14,305 of NW_027099383.1, forward strand.
AAAATTGCTCGTGTCTTCCTGCAGGGGCCTTTGTCCCTGAGTGGCCGGACGCCTCCAAAAAATCCAAATGATTAAAGATATGTCCCAGACCCAACCTGCCCCGCACCTCAAACCTGTGCTGCCCCGACAGTCTCAAGACAACCCTAGCAAACTGACATCAGCAACCAGGGCTGGCAACTTTTCCTTAACAGGGAATACGGCCGGTGTTTGTCTCCAAGGGCCTTTGGCCTTGATTGGCCGGCCGCCTCCAAAATATCCAAACGATTAAAGATAAGTCCCAGACCAAACCTACCCCCACCTCAAACCTGTGCTGCCCTGGCAGTCCAAAGGGAACCCTACAAACTGACATCAGCAACCAGGGCTGGCAACTTTTCCTTAACAGGGAATACGGCCGGTGTTTGTCTCCAAGGGCTTTTGTCCCTGAGTAGCCGGATGCCTCCAAAAAATCCAACGATTAAAGATATGTCCCAGACTTAATCTGCCCCCACCAGAAACTTGTGCTACCCTGACAGTCTAAAAGGAACCCTATAAACTGAGGGGAGGAACCTGGGCTGGCAACTTTTCCTTCACAGGGAAAAGGGCCGGTGTTTGTCTTCGTGAACCTTTGTCCCAGAGTGGCCGGCCGCCTCCAAAATATCCAAACGATTAAAGATATGTCCCAGACCCAACCTGCCCCCGCCTCAAAACTCTGCTACCTTGACAGTCCCAAGGGAAGCCTAAAACTGACATCAGGAACCTGCCTTGGCAACTTTTCCTTCACAGGGAAAATGGGTGGTCTTTTGCTTGAGGAGCCTTTGGCCTTGAGTGGCCCGCCGCCTCCAAAAAAATCCAAACGATTACAGATATGTCCCAGACCCAACATGCCCCCACCTCAAACCTGTGCTGCCCTGACAGTCCAAAGGGAACCCTACAAACTGACATCAGCAACCAGGGCTGGCAACTTTTCCTTCACAGGGAATACGGCCGGTGTTTGTCTCCAAGGGCCTTTGGCCTTGACTGGCCCGCCGCCTCCAAAAAATCCAAACAATTAAGGATATGTCCCAGACCCAACGGCCCCCACCTCTAACCTGTGCTGCCCTGACAGTCCAAGGGAACCCTTCAAAGTGACAGCAGGATCCTGGACTGGACACTTTTCCTTCCCAGCGAAAATGGCCGGTGTTTTCCTGCAGGGACTTTGTCCCTGAGTGGCTGGACCCTTCCAAAAAATCCAAATGATTAAAGATATTTCCCAGACCCAACGGCCCCCACCTCGAACCTTTGCTACCCTGACAGCCCAAAGGAACCCTACCTGCTGACATCAGGAATCTGGGCTGACCATATTTCTTTCCTAGAAAAAATTGCTCGTGTCTTCCTGCAGGGGCTTTGTCCCTGAGTGGCCGGACGCCTCCAAAAAATCCAAATGATTAAAGATATGTCCCAGACCCAACCTGCCCCCACCTCAAAAACTGTGCTGCCTTGACAGTCCAACGGAACTCTACATGCAGACATCAGCAACCTGGACCGGCAACTTTTCCTTACAGGGAAAAGGAGCGGTCTTTTTCTCGAGGAGCCTGTGGCCTTGAGTGGCCGGCTGCCTCCAAAAAATCCAAAAGATTAAAGATATGTCCCAAACCTAACCTGCCCCCACCTCAAATTTGTGCTGCCCTGACAGTCCCAAGGGAACCCTACCTGCTGACATCAGGAACCAGGTTGACCATATTTCTTTCCTAGAAAAAATTGCTCGTGTCTTCCTGCAGGGGCCTTTGTCCCTGACTGGCCGGATGCCTCCAAAAAATCCAAACGATTAATGATATGTCCCAGACTTAATCTGCCCCCACCACAAACTTGTGCTGCCCTGACAGTCCCAAAGGAACCCTATAAACTGACAAGAGGAACCTGGGCTGGCAACTTTTCCTTCACAGGGAAAAGGGCCGGTGTTTGTCTTCAGGAACCTTTGTCCCAGAGTGGCCGGCCGCCTCGAAAATATCCAAACGATTAAAGATATATCCCAGACCCAACCTACCCCCACCCAAATTTGTGCTGCCCTGACAGTCCCAAGGGAACCCTACCTGCTGACATCAGGAACCTGGGTTGACCATATTTCTTTCCTGGAAAAATTGCTCGTGTCTTCCTGCAGGGGCCTTTGTCCCTGAGTGGCCGGCCGCCTCCAAAATATCCAAACGATTAAAGATATTTCCCAGACCTAATGTGCCGCCACCTCAATGCTGTGCTGCCCTGACAGTCCCAAGGAATCCCTACCTGCTGACATCAGGAATCTGGGTTGACCCTATTTCTTTCCTAGAAAAAATTGCTCGTGTCTTCCTGCAGGGGCCTTTGTCCCTGAGTGGCCGGACGCCTCCAAAAAATCCAAATGATTAAAGATATGTCCCAGACCCAACCTGCCCCCACCTCAAACCTGTGCTGCCCCGACAGTCTCAAGAGAACTCTACTAACTGACATCAGGAACCTGGTCTAGCAACTTTTCGTTCAAAGGGAAAAGGGCCGGTGTTTGTCTTCAGGAGCCTGGGTCCCAGAGTGGCCGGCCGCCTCCAAAATATCCAAACGATTAAAGATATGTCCCAGACCCAACCTACCCCCCACCCAAATTTGTGCTGCCCTGACAGTCCCAAGGGAACCCTACCTGCTGACATCAGGAACCTGGGTTGACCATATTTCTTTCCTGGAAAAAATTGCTCGTGTCTTCCTGCAGGGGCCTTTGTCCCTGAGTGGCCGGACGCCTCCAAAAAATCCAAATGATTAAAGATATGTCCCAGACCCAACCTGCCCCGCACCTCAAACCTGTGCTGCCCCGACAGTCTCAAGACAACCCTACAAACTGACATCAGCAACCAGGGCTGGCAACTTTTCCTTAACAGGGAATACGGCCGGTGTTTGTCTCCAAGGGCCTTTGTCCCTGAGCAGCCGGATGCCTCCAAAAAATCCAAACAATTAAGGATATGTCCAGACCCAACCAGCCCCCACCTCTAACCTTTGCTACCTGACAGCCCCAAGGGAACCCTACCTGCTGACATCAGGAATCTGGGCTGACCATATTTCTTTCCTAGAAAAAATTGCTCGTGTCTTCCTGCAGGGGCCTTTGTCCCTGAGTGGCCGGCCGCCTCCAAAAAATCCAAACGATTAAAGATATGTCCCAGACCCAACCTGCCCCCACCTCAAAACTGTGCTGCCCTGACAGTCCAACGGGAACTCTACATGCAGACATCAGCAACCTGGACCGGCAACTTTTCCTTACAACTTTTCCTTACAGGGAAAAGGAGCGGTCTTTTTCTCGAGGAGCCTGTGGCCTTGAGTGGCCGGCTGCCTCCAAAAAATCCAAAAGATTAAAGATATGTCCCAAACCTAACCTGCCCCCACCTCAAACCTGTGCTGCCCCGACAGTCTCAAGAGAACTCTACTAACTGACATCAGGAACCTGGTCTAGCAACTTTTCGTTCAAAGGGAAAAGGGCCGGTGTTTGTCTTCAGGAGCCTGGGTCCCAGAGTGGCCGGCCGCCTCCAAAATATCCAAACGATTAAAGATATGTCCCAGACCCAACCTACCCCCACCTCAAGTTTGTGCTGCCCTGACAGTCCCAAGGGAACCCTACCTGCTGACATCAGGAACCTGGGTTGACCATATTTCTTTCCTGGAAAAAATTGCTCGTGTCTTCCTGCAGGGGCCTTTGTCCCTGAGTGGCCGGACGCCTCCAAAAAATCCAAATGATTAAAGATATGTCCCAGACCCAACCTGCCCCGCACCTCAAACCTGTGCTGCCCCGACAGTCTCAAGACAACCCTACAAACTGACATCAGCAACCAGGGCTGGCAACTTTTCCTTAACAGGAAATACGGCCGGTGTTTGTCTCCAAGGGCCTTTGGCCTTGATTGGCCGGCCGCCTCCAAAATATCCAAACGATTAAAGATAAGTCCCAGACCAAACCTACCCCCACCTCAAACCTGTGCTGCCCTGACAGTCCAAAGGGAACCCTACAAACTGACATCAGCAACCAGGGCTGGCAACTTTTCCTTAACAGGGAATACGGCCGGTGTTTGTCTCCAAGGGCTTTTGTCCCTGAGTAGCCGGATGCCTCCAAAAAATCCAAACGATTAAAGATATGTCCCAGACTTAATCTGCCCCCACCAGAAACTTGTGCTACCCTGACAGTCTAAAAGGAACCCTATAAACTGAGGGGAGGAACCTGGGCTGGCAACTTTTCCTTCACAGGGAAAAGGGCCGGTGTTTGTCTTCGTGAACCTTTGTCCCAGAGTGGCCGGCCGCCTCCAAAATATCCAAACGATTAAAGATATGTCCCAGACCCAACCTGCCCCCCGCCTCAAAACTCTGCTACCTTGACAGTCCCAAGGGAAGCCTAAAACTGACATCAGGAACCTGCCTTGGCAACTTTTCCTTCACAGGGAAAATGGGTGGTCTTTTGCTTGAGGAGCCTTTGGCCTTGAGTGGCCCGCCGCCTCCAAAAAATCCAAACGATTACAGATATTTCCAGACCCAACATGCCCCCACCTCAAACCTGTGCTGCCCTGACAGTCCAAAGGGAACCCTACAAACTGACATCAGCAACCAGGGCTGGCAACTTTTCCTTCACAGGGAATACGGCCGGTGTTTGTCTCCAAGGGCCTTTGGCCTTGACTGGCCCGCCGCCTCCAAAAAATCCAAACAATTAAGGATATGTCCCAGACCCAACCGGCCCCCACCTCTAACCTGTGCTGCCCTGACAGTCCCAAGGGAACCCTTCAAAGTGACAGCAGGATCCTGGACTGGACACTTTTCCTTCCCAGCGAAAATGGCCGGTGTTTTCCTGCAGGGACTTTGTCCCTGAGTGGCTGGACCCTTCCAAAAAATCCAAATGATTAAAGATATTTCCCAGACCCCACCGGCCCCCACCTCGAACCTTTGCTACCCTGACAGCCCCAAAGGAACCCTACCTGCTGACATCAGGAATCTGGGCTGACCATATTTCTTTCCTAGAAAAAATTGCTCGTGTCTTCCTGCAGGGGCCTTTGTCCCTGAGTGGCCGGACGCCTCCAAAAAATCCAAATGATTAAAGATATGTCCCAGACCCAACCTGCCCCCACCTCAAAACTGTGCTGCCTTGACAGTCCAACGGGAACTCTACATGCAGACATCAGCAACCTGGACCGGCAACTTTTCCTTACAGGGAAAAGGAGCGGTCTTTTTCTCGAGGAGCCTGTGGCCTTGAGTGGCCGGCTGCCTCCAAAAAATCCAAAAGATTAAAGATATGTCCCAAACCTAACCTGCCCCCACCTCAAATTTGTGCTGCCCTGACAGTCCCAAGGGAACCCTACCTGCTGACATCAGGAACCTGGGTTGACTATATTTCTTTCCTAGAAAAAATTGCTCGTGTCTTCCTGCAGGGGCCTTTGTCCCTGACTGGCCGGATGCCTCCAAAAAATCCAAACGATTAATGATATGTCCCAGACTTAATCTGCCCCCACCACAAACTTGTGCTGCCCTGACAGTCCCAAAGGAACCCTATAAACTGACAAGAGGAACCTGGGCTGGCAACTTTTCCTTCACAGGGAAAAGGGCCGGTGTTTGTCTTCAGGAACCTTTGTCCCAGAGTGGCCGGCCGCCTCCAAAATATAAAAACGATTAAAGATATATCCCAGACCCAACCTACCCCCACCCCAAATTTGTGCTGCCCTGACAGTCCCAAGGAATCCCTACCTGCTGACATCAGGAATCTGGGTTGACCATATTTCTTTCCTAGAAAAAATTGCTCGTGTCTTCCTGCAGGGGCCTTTGTCCCTGAGTGGCCGGACGCCTCCAAAAAATCCAAATGATTAAAGATATGTCCCAGACCCAACCTGCCCCCACCTCAAACCTGTGCTGCCCCGACAGTCTCAAGAGAACTCTACTAACTGACATCAGGAACCTGGTCTAGCAACTTTTCGTTCAAAGGGAAAAGGGCCGGTGTTTGTCTTCAGGAGCCTGGGTCCCAGAGTGGCCGGCCGCCTCCAAAATATCCAAACGATTAAAGATATGTCCCAGACCCAACCTACCCCCACCCCAAATTTGTGCTGCCCTGACAGTCCCAAGGGAACCCTACCTGCTGACATCAGGAACCTGGGTTGACCATATTTCTTTCCTGGAAAAAATTGCTCGTGTCTTCCTGCAGGGGCCTTTGTCCCTGAGTGGCCGGACGCCTCCAAAAAATCCAAATGATTAAAGATATGTCCCAGACCCAACCTGCCCCGCACCTCAAACCTGTGCTGCCCCGACAGTCTCAAGACAACCCTACAAACTGACATCAGCAACCAGGGCTGGCAACTTTTCCTTAACAGGGAATACGGCCGGTGTTTGTCTCCAAGGGCCTTTGTCCCTGAGCAGCCGGATGCCTCCAAAAAATCCAAACAATTAAGGATATGTCCCAGACCCAACCAGCCCCCACCTCTAACCTTTGCTACCCTGACAGCCCCAAGGGAACCCTACCTGCTGACATCAGGAATCTGGGCTGACCATATTTCTTTCCTAGAAAAAATTGCTCGTGTCTTCCTGCAGGGGCCTTTGTCCCTGAGTGGCCGGCCGCCTCCAAAAAATCCAAACGATTAAAGATATGTCCCAGACCCAACCTGCCCCCACCTCAAAACTGTGCTGCCCTGACAGTCCAACGGGAACTCTACATGCAGACATCAGCAACCTGGACCGGCAACTTTTCCTTACAGGGAAAAGGAGCGGTCTTTTTCTCGAGGAGCCTGTGGCCTTGAGTGGCCGGCTGCCTCCAAAAAATCCAAAAGATTAAAGATATGTCCCAAACCTAACCTGCCCCCACCTCAAATTTGTGCTGCCTTGACAGTCCCAAGGGAACCCTACCTGCTGACATCAGGAACCAGGGTTGACCATATTTCTTTCCTAGAAAAAATTGCTCGTGTCTTCCTGCAGGGGCCTTTGTCCCTGAGTGGCCGGACACCTCCAAAAAATCCAAACGACTAAAGATATGTCCCAGACCCAACCTGCCCCCACCTCAAACTTGTGCTGCCCTGAGAGTCCCAAGGGAACCCTACAAACTGACATCAGCAACAAGGGCTGGCAACTTTTCCTTAACAGGGAATACGGCCGGTGTTTGTCTCCAAGGGCCTTTGTCCCTGAGTAGCCGGATGCCTCCAAAAAATCCAAACGATTAATGATATGTCCCAGACTTAATCTGCCCCCACCACAAACTTGTGCTACCCTGACAGTCTAAAAGGAACCCTATAAACTGAGGGGAGGAACCTGGGCTGGCAACTTTTCCTTCACAGGGAAAAGGGACGGTGTTTGTCTTCAGGAACCTTTGTCCCAGAGTGGCCGGCTGCCTCCAAAATCTCCAAACGATTAAAGATATGTCCCAGACCCAACCTGCCCCGCACCTCAAATTTGTGCTGCCCCGACAGTCTCAAGAGAACTCTACTAACTGACATCAGGAACCTGGTCTAGCGACTTTTCGTTCAAAGGGAAAAGGGCCGGTGTTTGTCTTCAGGAGCCTGGGTCCCAGAGTGGCCGGCCGCCTCCAAAATATCCAAACGATTAAAGATATGTCCCAGACCCAACCTACCCCCACCCCAAATTTGTGCTGCCCTGACAGTCCCAAGGGAACCCTACCTGCTGACATCAGGAACCTGGGTTGACCATATTTCTTTCCTGGAAAAAATTGCTCGTGTCTTCCTGCAGGGGCCTTTGTCCCTGAGTGGCCGGACGCCTCCAAAAAATCCAAATGATTAAAGATATGTCCCAGACACAACCTGCCCCCACATCAAACCTGTGCTGCCCTGACAGTCCCAAGGGAACCCTACCTGCTGACATCAGGAATCTGGGATGACCATAATTCTTTCAAAGAAAAAATTGCTTGTGTCTTCCTGCAGGGGCCTTTGTCCCTGAGTGGCCGGCCGCCTCCAAAATATCCAAACGATTAAAGATATTTCCCAGACCTAATGTGCCGCCACCTCAATGCTGTGCTGCCCTGACAGTCCCAAGGAATCCCTACCTGCTGACATCAGGAATCTGGGTTGACCATATTTCTTTCCTAGAAAAAATTGCTCGTGTCTTCCTCCAGGGGACTTTGTCCCTGAGTGGCCGGACGCCTCCAAAAAATCCAAATGATTAAAGATATGTCCCAGACCCAACCTGCCCCCACCTCAAACCTGTGCTGCCCCGACAGTCTCAAGAGAACTCTACTAACTGACATCAGGAACCTGGTCTAGCAACTTTTCGTTCAAAGGGAAAAGGGCCGGTGTTTGTCTTCAGGAGCCTGGGTCCCAGAGTGGCCGGCCGCCTCCAAAATATCCAAACGATTAAAGATATGTCCCAGACCCAACCTACCCCCACCCCAAATTTGTGCTGCCCTGACAGTCCCAAGGGAACCCTACCTGCTGACATCAGGAACCTGGGTTGACCATATTTCTTTCCTGGAAAAAATTGCTCGTGTCTTCCTGCAGGGGCCTTTGTCCCTGAGTGGCCGGACGCCTCCAAAAAATCCAAATGATTAAAGATATGTCCCAGACCCAACCTGCCCCGCACCTCAAACCTGTGCTGCCCCGACAGTCTCAAGACAACCCTACAAACTGACATCAGCAACCAGGGCTGGCAACTTTTCCTTAACAGGGAATACGGCCGGTGTTTGTCTCCAAGGGCCTTTGGCCTTGATTGGCCGGCCGCCTCCAAAATATCCAAACGATTAAAGATAAGTCCCAGACCAAACCTACCCCCACCTCAAACCTGTGCTGCCCTGACAGTCCAAAGGGAACCCTACAAACTGACATCAGCAACCAGGGCTGGCAACTTTTCCTTAACAGGGAATACGGCCGGTGTTTGTCTCCAAGGGCTTTTGTCCCTGAGTAGCCGGATGCCTCCAAAAAATCCAAACGATTAAAGATATGTCCCAGACTTAATCTGCCCCCACCACAAACTTGTGCTACCCTGACAGTCCCAAAGGAACCCTATAAACTGAGGGGAGGAACCTGGGCTGGCAACTTTTCCTTCACAGGGAAAAGGGCCGGTGTTTGTCTTCGTGAACCTTTGTCCCAGAGTGGCCGGCCGCCTCCAAAATATCCAAACGATTAAAGATATGTCCCAGACCCAACCTGCCCCCGCCTCAAAACTCTGCTACCTTGACAGTCCCAAGGGAAGCCTAAAACTGACATCAGGAACCTGACTTGGCAACTTTTCCTTCACAGGGAAAATGGGTGGTCTTTTGCTTGAGGAGCCTTTGGCCTTGAGTGGCCCGCCGCCTCCAAAAAATCCAAATGATGAAGGATATGTCCCAGACCCAACATGCCCCCACCTCAAACCTGTGCTGCCCTGACAGTCCAAAGGGAACCCTACAAACTGACATCAGCAACCAGGGCTGGCAACTTTTCCTTAACAGGGAATACGGCCGGTGTTTGTCTCCAAGGGCCTTTGGCCTTGACTGGCCCGCCGCCTTCAAAAAATCCAAACAATTAAGGATATGTCCCAGACCCAACCGGCCCCCACCTCTAACCTGTGCTGCCCTGACAGTCCCAAGGGAACCCTTCAAAGTGACAGCAGGATCCTGGACTGGACACTTTTCCTTCCCAGCGAAAATGGCCGGTGTTTTCCTGCAGGGACTTTGTCCCTGAGTGGCTGGACCCTTCCAAAAAATCCAAATGATTAAAGATATTTCCCAGACCCAACCGGCCCCCACCTCTAACCTTTGCTACCCTGACAGCCCCAAAGGAACCCTACCTGCTGACATCAGGAATCTGGGCTGACCATATTTCTTTCCTGGAAAAAATTGCTCGTGTCTTCCTGCAGGGGCCTTTGTCCCTGAGTGGCCGGACGCCTCCAAAAAATCCAAATGATTAAAGATATGTCCCAGACCCAACCTGCCCCCACCTCAAAACTGTGCTGCCTTGACAGTCCAACGGGAACTCTACATGCAGACATCAGCAACCTGGACCGGCAACTTTTCCTTACAGGGAAAAGGAGTGGTCTTTTTCTCGAGGAGCCTGTGGCCTTGAGTGGCCGGCTGCCTCCAAAAAATCCAAAAGATTAAAGATATGTCCCAAACCTAACCTGCCCCCACCTCAAATTTGTGCTGCCCTGACAGTCCCAAGGGAACCCATCCTGCTGACATCAGGAACCTGGGTTGACCATATTTCTTTCCTAGAAAAAATTGCTCGTGTCTTCCTGCAGGGGCCTTTGTCCCTGACTGGCCGGATGCCTCCAAAAAATCCAAACGATTAATGATATGTCCCAGACTTAATCTGCCCCCACCACAAACTTGTGCTGCCCTGACAGTCCCAAAGGAACCCTATAAACTGACAAGAGGAACCTGGGCTGGCAACTTTTCCTTCACAGGGAAAAGGGCCGGTGTTTGTCTTCATGAACCTTTGTCCCAGAGTGGCCGGCCGCCTCCAAAATATCCAAACGATTAAAGATATATCCCAGACCCAACCTACCCCCACCCCAAATTTGTGCTGCCCTGACAGTCCCAAGGGAACCCTACCTGCTGACATCAGGAACCTGGGTTGACCATATTTCTTTCCTGGAAAAAATTGCTCGTGTCTTCCTGCAGGGGCCTTTGTCCCTGAGTGGCCGGACGCCTCCAAAAAATCCAAATGATTAAAGATATGTCCCAGACCCAACCTGCCCCCACATCAAACCTGTGCTGCCCTGACAGTCCCAAGGGAACCCTACCTGCTGACATCAGGAATCTGGGCTGACCATATTTCTTTCAAAGAAAAAATTGCTTGTGTCTTCCTGCAGGGGCCTTTGTCCCTGAGTGGCCGGCCGCCTCCAAAATATCCAAACGATTAAAGATATTTCCCCGACCTAATGTGCCGCCACCTCAATGCTGTGCTGCCCTGACAGTCCCAAGGAATCCCTACCTGCTGACATCAGGAATCTGGGTTGACCATATTTCTTTCCTAGAAAAAATTGCTCGTGTCTTCCTCCAGGGGACTTTGTCCCTGAGTGGCCGGACGCCTCCAAAAAATCCAAATGATTAAAGATATGTCCCAGACCCAACCTGCCCCCACCTCAAACCTGTGCTGCCCCGACAGTCTCAAGAGAACTCTACTAACTGACATCTGGAACCTGGTCTAGCAACTTTTCGTTCAAAGGGAAAAGGGCCGGTGTTTGTCTTCAGGAGCCTGGGTCCCAGAGTGGCCGGCCGCCTCCAAAATATCCAAACGATTAAAGATATGTCCCAGACCCAACCTACCCCCACCCCAAATTTGTGCTGCCCTGACAGTCCCAAGGGAACCCTACCTGCTGACATCAGGAACCTGGGTTGACCATATTTCTTTCCTGGAAAAAATTGCTCGTGTCTTCCTGCAGGGGCCTTTGTCCCTGAGTGGCCGGACGCCTCCAAAAAATCCAAATGATTAAAGATATGTCCCAGACCCAACCTGCCCCGCACCTCAAACCTGTGCTGCCCCGACAGTCTCAAGACAACCCTACAAACTGACATCAGCAACCAGGGCTGGCAACTTTTCCTTAACAGGGAATACGGCCGGTGTTTGTCTCCAAGGGCCTTTGGCCTTGATTGGCCGGCCGCCTCCAAAATATCCAAACGATTAAAGATAAGTCCCAGACCAAACCTACCCCCACCTCAAACCTGTGCTGCCCTGACAGTCCAAAGGGAACCCTACAAACTGACATCAGCAACCAGGGCTGGCAACTTTTCCTTAACAGGGAATACGGCCGGTGTTTGTCTCCAAGGGCTTTTGTCCCTGAGTAGCCGGATGCCTCCAAAAAATCCAAACGATTAAAGATATGTCCCAGACTTAATCTGCCCCCACCACAAACTTGTGCTACCCTGACAGTCCCAAAGGAACCCTATAAACTGAGGGGAGGAACCTGGGCTGGCAACTTTTCCTTCACAGGGAAAAGGGCCGGTGTTTGTCTTCGTGAACCTTTGTCCCAGAGTGGCCGGCCGCCTCCAAAATATCCAAACGATTAAAGATATGTCCCAGACCCAACCTGCCCCCGCCTCAAAACTCTGCTACCTTGACAGTCCCAAGGGAAGCCTAAAACTGACATCAGGAACCTGCCTTGGCAACTTTTCCTTCACAGGGAAAATGGGTGGTCTTTTGCTTGAGGAGCCTTTGGCCTTGAGTGGCCCGCCGCCTCCAAAAAATCCAAATGATGAAGGATATGTCCCAGACCCAACATGCCCCCACCTCAAACCTGTGCTGCCCTGACAGTCCAAAGGGAACCCTACAAACTGACATCAGCAACCAGGGCTGGCAACTTTTCCTTAACAGGGAATACGGCCGGTGTTTGTCTCCAAGGGCCTTTGGCCTTGACTGGCCCGCCGCCTTCAAAAAATCCAAACAATTAAGGATATGTCCCAGACCCAACCGGCCCCCACCTCTAACCTGTGCTGCCCTGACAGTCCCAAGGGAACCCTTCAAAGTGACAGCAGGATCCTGGACTGGACACTTTTCCTTCCCAGCGAAAATGGCCGGTGTTTTCCTGCAGGGACTTTGTCCCTGAGTGGCTGGACCCTTCCAAAAAATCCAAATGATTAAAGATATTTCCCAGACCCAACCGGCCCCCACCTCTAACCTTTGCTACCCTGACAGCCCCAAAGGAACCCTACCTGCTGACATCAGGAATCTGGGCTGACCATATTTCTTTCCTGGAAAAAATTGCTCGTGTCTTCCTGCAGGGGCCTTTGTCCCTGAGTGGCCGGACGCCTCCAAAAAATCCAAATGATTAAAGATATGTCCCAGACCCAACCTGCCCCCACCTCAAAACTGTGCTGCCTTGACAGTCCAACGGGAACTCTACATGCAGACATCAGCAACCTGGACCGGCAACTTTTCCTTACAGGGAAAAGGAGTGGTCTTTTTCTCGAGGAGCCTGTGGCCTTGAGTGGCCGGCTGCCTCCAAAAAATCCAAAAGATTAAAGATATGTCCCAAACCTAACCTGCCCCCACCTCAAATTTGTGCTGCCCTGACAGTCCCAAGGGAACCCATCCTGCTGACATCAGGAACCTGGGTTGACCATATTTCTTTCCTAGAAAAAATTGCTCGTGTCTTCCTGCAGGGGCCTTTGTCCCTGACTGGCCGGATGCCTCCAAAAAATCCAAACGATTAATGATATGTCCCAGACTTAATCTGCCCCCACCACAAACTTGTGCTGCCCTGACAGTCCCAAAGGAACCCTATAAACTGACAAGAGGAACCTGGGCTGGCAACTTTTCCTTCACAGGGAAAAGGGCCGGTGTTTGTCTTCATGAACCTTTGTCCCAGAGTGGCCGGCCGCCTCCAAAATATCCAAACGATTAAAGATATATCCCAGACCCAACCTACCCCCACCCCAAATTTGTGCTGCCCTGACAGTCCCAAGGGAACCCTACCTGCTGACATCAGGAACCTGGGTTGACCATATTTCTTTCCTGGAAAAAATTGCTCGTGTCTTCCTGCAGGGGCCTTTGTCCCTGAGTGGCCGGACGCCTCCAAAAAATCCAAATGATTAAAGATATGTCCCAGACCCAACCTGCCCCCACATCAAACCTGTGCTGCCCTGACAGTCCCAAGGGAACCCTACCTGCTGACATCAGGAATCTGGGCTGACCATATTTCTTTCAAAGAAAAAATTGCTTGTGTCTTCCTGCAGGGGCCTTTGTCCCTGAGTGGCCGGCCGCCTCCAAAATATCCAAACGATTAAAGATATTTCCCAGACCTAATGTGCCGCCACCTCAATGCTGTGCTGCCCTGACAGTCCCAAGGAATCCCTACCTGCTGACATCAGGAATCTGGGTTGACCATATTTCTTTCCTAGAAAAAATTGCTCGTGTCTTCCTCCAGGGGACTTTGTCCCTGAGTGGCCGGACGCCTCCAAAAAATCCAAATGATTAAAGATATGTCCCAGACCCAACCTGCCCCCACCTCAAACCTGTGCTGCCCCGACAGTCTCAAGAGAACTCTACTAACTGACATCTGGAACCTGGTCTAGCAACTTTTCGTTCAAAGGGAAAAGGGCCGGTGTTTGTCTTCAGGAGCCTGGGTCCCAGAGTGGCCGGCCGCCTCCAAAATATCCAAACGATTAAAGATATGTCCCAGACCCAACCTACCCCCACCCCAAATTTGTGCTGCCCTGACAGTCCCAAGGGAACCCTACCTGCTGACATCAGGAACCTGGGTTGACCATATTTCTTTCCTGGAAAAAATTGCTCGTGTCTTCCTGCAGGGGCCTTTGTCCCTGAGTGGCCGGACGCCTCCAAAAAATCCAAATGATTAAAGATATGTCCCAGACCCAACCTGCCCCGCACCTCAAACCTGTGCTGCCCCGACAGTCTCAAGACAACCCTACAAACTGACATCAGCAACCAGGGCTGGCAACTTTTCCTTAACAGGGAATACGGCCGGTGTTTGTCTCCAAGGGCCTTTGTCCCTGAGCAGCCGGATGCCTCCAAAAAATCCAAACAATTAAGGATATGTCCCAGACCCAACCAGCCCCCACCTCTAACCTTTGCTACCCTGACTGCCCCAAGGGAACCCTACCTGCTGACATCAGGAATCTGGGTTGACCATATTTCTTTCCTAGAAAAAATTGCTCGTGTCTTCCTGCAGGGGCCTTTGTCCCTGAGTGGCCGGCCGCCTCCAAAAAATCCAAACGATTAAAGATATGTCCCAGACCCAACCTGCCCCCCACCTCAAAACTCTGCTGCCCTGACAGTCCCAAGGGAACTCTACATGCAGACATCAGCAACCTGGACCGGCAACTTTTCCCTTACAGGGAAAAGGAGCGGTCTTTTTCTCGAGGAGCCTGTGGCCTTGAGTGGCCGGCTGCCTCCAAAAAATCCAAAAGATTAAAGATATGTCCCAAACCTAACCTGCCCCCACCTCAAATTTGTGCTGCCTTGACAGTCCCAAGGGAACCCTACCTGCTGACATCAGGAACCAGGGTTGACCATATTTCTTTCCTAGAAAAAATTGCTCGTGTCTTCCTGCAGGGGCCTTTGTCCCCTGAGTGGCCGGACGCCTCCAAAAAATCCAAACGACTAAAGATATGTCCCAGACCCAACCTGCCCCCACCTCAAACTTGTGCTGCCCTGAGAGTCCCCAAGGGAACCCTACAAACTGACATCAGCAACAAGGGCTGGCAACTTTTCCTTAACAGGGAATACGGCCGGTGTTTGTCTCCAAGGGCCTTTGTCCCTGAGTAGCCGGATGCCTCCAAAAAATCCAAACGATTAATGATATGTCCCAGACTTAATCTGCCCCCACCACAAACTTGTGCTACCCTGACAGTCTAAAAGGAACCCTAATAAACTGACAAGAGGAACCTGGGCTGGCAACTTTTCCTTCACAGGGAAAAGGGACGGTGTTTGTCTTCAGGAACCTTTGTCCCAGAGTGGCCGGCTGCCTCCAAAATCTCCAAACGATTAAAGATATGTCCCAGACCCAACCTGCCCCGCACCTCAAATTTGTGCTGCCCCGACAGTCTCAAGAGAACTCTACTAACTGACATCAGGAACCTGGTCTAGCAACTTTTCGTTCAAAGGGAAAAGGGCCGGTGTTTGTCTTCAGGAACCTTTGTCCCAGAGTGGCCGGCCGCCTCCAAAATATAAAAACGATTAAAGATATATCCCAGACCCAACCTACCCCCACCCCAAATTTGTGCTGCCCTGACAGTCCAAGGGAACCCTACCTGCTGACATCAGGAACCTGGGTTGACCATATTTCTTTCCTGGAAAAATATTGCTCGTGTCTTCCTGCAGGGGCCTTTGTCCCTGAGTGGCCGGACGCCTCCAAAAAATCCAAATGATTAAAGATATGTCCCAGACACAACCTGCCCCCACATCAAACCTGTGCTGCCCTGACAGTCCCAAGGGAACCCTACCTGCTGACATCAGGAATCTGGGATGACCATATTTCTTTCAAAGAAAAAATTGCTTGTGTCTTCCTGCAGGGGCCTTTGTCCCTGAGTGGCCGGCCGCCTCCAAAATATCCAAACGATTAAAGATATTTCCCAGACCTAATGTGCCGCCACCTCAATGCTGTGCTGCCCTGACAGTCCCAAGGAATCCCTACCTGCTGACATCAGGAATCTGGGTTGACCATATTTCTTTCCTAGAAAAAATTGCTCGTGTCTTCCTCCAGGGGACTTTGTCCCTGAGTGGCCGGACGCCTCCAAAAAATCCAAATGATTAAAGATATGTCCCAGACCCAACCTGCCCCCACCTCAAACCTGTGCTGCCCCGACAGTCTCAAGAGAACTCTACTAACTGACATCTGGAACCTGGTCTAGCAACTTTTCGTTCAAAGGGAAAAGGGCCGGTGTTTGTCTTCAGGAGCCTGGGTCCCAGAGTGGCCGGCCGCCTCCAAAATATCCAAACGATTAAAGATATGTCCCAGACCCAACCTACCCCCACCCCAAATTTGTGCTGCCCTGACAGTCCCAAGGGAACCCTACCTGCTGACATCAGGAACCTGGGTTGACCATATTTCTTTCCTGGAAAAAATTGCTCGTGTCTTCCTGCAGGGGCCTTTGTCCCTGAGTGGCCGGACGCCTCCAAAAAATCCAAATGATTAAAGATATGTCCCAGACCCAACCTGCCCCGCACCTCAAACCTGTGCTGCCCCGACAGTCTCAAGACAACCCTACAAACTGACATCAGCAACCAGGGCTGGCAACTTTTCCTTAACAGGGAATACGGCCGGTGTTTGTCTCCAAGGGCCTTTGGCCTTGATTGGCCGGCCGCCTCCAAAATATCCAAACGATTAAAGATAAGTCCCAGACCAAACCTACCCCCACCTCAAACCTGTGCTGCCCTGACAGTCCAAAGGGAACCCTACAAACTGACATCAGCAACCAGGGCTGGCAACTTTTCCTTAACAGGGAATACGGCCGGTGTTTGTCTCCAAGGGCTTTTGTCCCTGAGTAGCCGGATGCCTCCAAAAAATCCAAACGATTAAAGATATGTCCCAGACTTAATCTGCCCCCACCAGAAACTTGTGCTACCCTGACAGTCCCAAAGGAACCCTATAAACTGACAAGAGGAACCTGGGCTGGCAACTTTTCCTTCACAGGGAAAAGGGCCGGTGTTTGTCTTCAGGAACCTTTGTCCCAGAGTGGCCGGCCGCCTCCAAAATATCCAAACGATTAAAGATATGTCCCAGACCCAACCTGCCCCCGCCTCAAAACTCTGCTACCTTGACAGTCCCAAGGGAAGCCTAAAACTGACATCAGGAACCTGCCTTGGCAACTTTTCCTTCACAGGGAAAATGGGTGGTCTTTTGCTTGAGGAGCCTTTGGCCTTGAGTGGCCCGCCGCCTCCAAAAAATCCAAACGATGAAGGATATGTCCCAGACCCAACATGCCCCCACCTCAAACCTGTGCTGCCCTGACAGTCCAAAGGGAACCCTACAAACTGACATCAGCAACCAGGGCTGGCAACTTTTCCTTAACAGGGAATACGGCCGGTGTTTGTCTCCAAGGGCCTTTGGCCTTGACTGGCCCGCCGCCTCCAAAAAATCCAAACAATTAAGGATATGTCCCAGACCCAACCGGCCCCCACCTCTAACCTGTGCTGCCCTGACAGTCCCAAGGGAACCCTTCAAAGTGACAGCAGGATCCTGGACTGGACACTTTTCCTTCCCAGCGAAAATGGCCGGTGTTTTCCTGCAGGGACTTTGTCCCTGAGTGGCTGGACCCTTACAAAAAATCCAAATGATTAAAGATATTTCCCAGACCCAACCGGCCCCCACCTCGAACCTTTGCTACCCTGACAGCCCCAAAGGAACCCTACCTGCTGACATCAGGAATCTGGGTTGACCATATTTCTTTCCTAGAAAAAATTGCTCGTGTCTTCCTGCAGGGGCCTTTGTCCCTGAGTGGCCGGACGCCTCCAAAAAATCCAAATGATTAAAGATATGTCCCAGACCCAACCTGCCCCCACCTCAAAACTGTGCTGCCTTGACAGTCCAACGGGAACTCTACATGCAGACATCAGCAACCTGGACCGGCAACTTTTCCTTACAGGGAAAAGGAGCGGTCTTTTTCTCGAGGAGCCTGTGGCCTTGAGTGGCCGGCTGCCTCCAAAAAATCCAAAAGATTAAAGATATGTCCCAAACCTAACCTGCCCACAACTCAAATTTGTGCTGCCCTGACAGTCCCAAGGGAACCCTACCTGCTGACATCAGGAACCAGGGTTGACCATATTTCTTTCCTAGAAAAAATTGCTCGTGTCTTCCTGCAGGGGCCTTTGTCCCTGACTGGCCGGATGCCTCCAAAAAATCCAATCGATTAATGATATGTCCCAGACTTAATCTGCCCCCACCACAAACTTGTGCTGCCCTGACAGTCCCAAAGGAACCCTATAAACTGACAAGAGGAACCTGGGCTGGCAACTTTTCCTTCACAGGGAAAAGGGCCGGTGTTTGTCTTCAGGAACCTTTGTCCCAGAGTGGCCGGCCGCCTCCAAAATATAAAAACGATTAAAGATATATCCCAGACCCAACCTACCCCCACCCCAAATTTGTGCTGCCCTGACAGTCCCAAGGGAACCCTACCTGCTGACATCAGGAACCTGGGTTGACCATATTTCTTTCCTGGAAAAAATTGCTCGTGTCTTCCTGCAGGGGCCTTTGTCCCTGAGTGGCCGGACGCCTCCAAAAAATCCAAATGATTAAAGATATGTCCCAGACCCAACCTGCCCCCACATCAAACCTGTGCTGCCCTGACAGTCCCAAGGGAACCCTACCTGCTGACATCAGGAATCTGGGCTGACCATATTTCTTTCAAAGAAAAAATTGCTTGTGTCTTCCTGCAGGGGCCTTTGTCCCTGAGTGGCCGGACGCCTCCAAAATATCCAAACGATTAAAGATATTTCCCAGACCTAATGTGCCGCCACCTCAATGCTGTGCTGCCCTGACAGTCCCAAGGAATCCCTACCTGCTGACATCAGGGATCTGGGTTGACCATATTTCTTTCCTAGAAAAAATTGCTCGTGTCTTCCTCCAGGGGACTTTGTCCCTGAGTGGCCGGACGCCTCCAAAAAATCCAAATGATTAAAGATATGTCCCAGACACAACCTGCCCCCACCTCAAACCTGTGCTGCCCTGACAGTCCCAAGGGAACCCTACAAACTGACATCAGCAACAAGGGCTGGCAACTTTTCCTTCTCAGACCCAACCGGCCCCCCCCTCAAATTTGTGCTGCCCCGACAGTCTCAAGAGAACTCTACTAACTGACATCAGGAACCTGGTCTAGCAACTTTTCGTTCAAAGGGAAAAGGGCCGGTGTTTGTCTTCAGGAGCCTGGGTCCCAGAGTGGCCGGCTGCCTCCAAAATCTCCAAACGATTAAAGATATGTCCCAGACCCAACCTGCCCCGCACCTCAAATTTGTGCTGCCCCGACAGTCTCAAGCGAACTCTGCTAACTGACATCAGGAACCTGGTCTAGCAACATTTCGTTCAAAGGGAAAAGGGCCGGTGTTTGTCTTCAGGAGCCTGGGTCCCAGAGTGGCCGGCCGCCTCCAAAATATCCAAACGATTAAAGATATGTCCCAGACCCAACCTACCCACACCCCAAATTTGTGCTGCCCTGACAGTCCCAAGGGAACCCTACCTGCTGACATCAGGAACCTGGGTTGACCATATTTCTTTCCTAGAAAAAATTGCTCGTGTCTTCCTGCAGGGGCCTTTGTCCCTGAGTGGCCGGACGCCTCCAAAAAATCCAAACAATTAAAGATATGTCCCAGACTTAATCTGCCCCCACCAGAAACTTGTGCTACCCTGACAGTCCCAAAGGAACCCTATAAACTGACAAGAGGAACCTGGGCTGGCAACTTTTCCTTCACAGGGAAAAAGGGCCGGTGTTTGTCTTCATGAACCTTTGTCCCAGAGTGGCCGGCCGCCTCCAAAATATCCAAACGATTAAAGATATGTCCCAGACCCAACCTGCCCCCACCTCAAGTTTGTGCTGCCCTGACAGTCCCAAGGGAAGCCTAAAACTGACATCAGGAACCTGCCTTGGCAACTTTTCCTTCACAGGGAAAATGGGTGGTCTTTTGCTTGAGGAGCCTTTGGCCTTGAGTGGCCCGCCGCCTCCAAAAAATCCAAACGATGAAGGATATGTCCCAGACCCAACATGCCCCGCACCTCAAACCTGTGCTGCCCTGACAGTCCAAAGGGAACCCTACAAACTGACATCAGCAACCAGGGCTGGCAACTTTTCCTTAACAGGGAATACGGCCGGTGTTTGTCTCCAAGGGCCTTTGGCCTTGACTGGCCCGCCGCCTCCAAAAAATCCAAACAATTAAGGATATGTCCCAGACCCATCCGGCCCCCACCTCTAACCTGTGCTACCCTGACAGTCCCAAGGGAACCCTTCAAAGTGACAGCAGGATCCTGGACTGGACACTTTTCCTTCCCAGCGAAAATGGCCGGTGTTTTCCTGCAGGGACTTTGTCCCTGAGTGGCTGGACCCTTCCAAAAAATCCAAATGATTAAAGATATTTCCCAGACCCAACCGGCCCCCACCTCTAACCTTTGCTACCCTGACAGCCCCAAAGGAACCCTACCTGCTGACATCAGGAATCTGGGCTGACCATATTTCTTTCCTGGAAAAAATTGCTCGTGTCTTCCTGCAGGGGCCTTTGTCCCTGAGTGGCCGGCCGCCTCCAAAAAATCCAAATGATTAAAGATATGTCCCAGACCCAACCTGCCCCCACCTCAAAACTGTGCTGCCTTGACAGTCCAACGGGAACTCTACATGCAGACATCAGCAACCTGGACCGGCAACTTTTCCTTACAGGGAAAAGGAGCGGTCTTTTTCTCGAGGAGCCTGTGGCCTTGAGTGGCCGGCTGCCTCCAAAAAATCCAAAAGATTAAAGATATGTCCCAAACCTAACCTGCCCCCACCTCAAATTTGTGCTGCCCTGACAGTCCCAAGGGAACCCTACCTGCTGACATCAGGAACCTGGGTTGACCATATTTCTTTCCTAGAAAAAATTGCTCGTGTCTTCCTGCAGGGGCCTTTGTCCCTGACTGGCCGGATGCCTCCAAAAAATCCAATCGATTAATGATATGTCCCAGACTTAATCTGCCCCCACCACAAACTTGTGCTGCCCTGACAGTCCCAAAGGAACCCTATAAACTGACAAGAGGAACCTGGGCTGGAAACTTTTCCTTCACAGGGAAAAGGGCCGGTGTTTGTCTTCAGGAACCTTTGTCCCAGAGTGGCCGGCCACCTCCAAAATCTCCAAACGATTAAAGATATGTCCCAGACCCAACCTGCCCCGCACCTCAAATTTGTGCTGCCCCGACAGTCTCAAGAGAACTCTACTAACTGACATCAGGAACCTGGTCTAGCAACTTTTCGTTCAAAGGGAAAAGGGCCGGTGTTTGTCTTCAGGAGCCTGGGTCCCAGAGTGGCCGGCCGCCTCCAAAATATAAAAACGATTAAAGATATATCCCAGACCCAACCTACCCCCACCTCAAACTTGTGCTGCCCTGACAGTCCCAAGGGAACCCTACAAACTGACATCAGCAACAAGGGCTGGCAACTTTTCCTTAACAGGGAATACGGCCGGTGTTTGTCTCCAAGGGCTTTTGTCCCTGAGCGGCCGGACGCCTCCAAAAAATCCAAACAATTAAAGATATGTCCCAGACTTAATCTGCCCCCACCAGAAACTTGTGCTACCCTGACAGTCCCAAAGGAACCCTATAAACTGACAAGAGGAACCTGGGCTGGCAACTTTTCCTTCACAGGGAAAAGGGCCGGTGTTTGTCTTCATGAACCTTTGTCCCAGAGTGGCCGGCCGCCTCCAAAATATCCAAATGATTAAAGATATGTCCCAGACCCAACCTGCCCCCACCTCAAGTTTGTGCTGCCCTGACAGTCCCAAGGGAAGCCTAAAACTGACATCAGGAACCTGCCTTGGCAACTTTTCCTTCACAGGGAAAATGGGTGGTCTTTTGCTTGAGGAGCCTTTGGCCTTGAGTGGCCCGCCGCCTCCAAAAAATCCAAACGATGAAGGATATGTCCCAGACCCAACATGCCCCCACCTCAAACCTGTGCTGCCCTGACAGTCCAAAGGGAACCCTACAAACTGACATCAGCAACCAGGGCTGGCAACTTTTCCTTAACAGGGAATACGGCCGGTGTTTGTCTCCAAGGGCCTTTGGCCTTGACTGGCCCGCCGCCTCCAAAAAATCCAAACAATTAAGGATATGTCCCAGACCCAACCGGCCCCCACCTCTTACCTGTGCTACCCTGACAGTCCCAAGGGAACCCTTCAAAGTGACAGCAGGATCCTGGACTGGACACTTTTCCTTCCCAGCGAAAATGGCCGGTGTTTTCCTGCAGGGACTTTGTCCCTGAGTGGCTGGACCCCTCCAAAAAATCCAAATGATTAAAGATATTTCCCAGACCCAACCGGTCCCCACCTCTAACCTTTGCTACCCTGACAGCCCCAAAGGAACCCTACCTGCTGACATCAGGAATCTGGGCTGACCATATTTCTTTCCTGGAAAAAATTGCTCGTGTCTTCCTGCAGGAGCCTTTGTCCCTGAGTGGCCGGCCGCCTCCAAAAAATCCAAACGATTAAAGATATTTCCCAGACCCAACCTGCCCCCACCTCAAAACTGTGCTGCCTTGACAGTCCAACGGGAACTCTACATGCAGACATCAGCAACCTGGACCGGCAACTTTTCCTCAAAGGGAAAAGGAGCGGTCTTTTTCTCGAGGAGCCTGTGGCCTTGAGTGGCCGGCTGCCTCCAAAAAATCCAAAAGATTAAAGATATGTCCCAAACCTAACCTGCCCCCACCTCAAATTTGTGCTGCCCTGACAGTCCCAAGGGAACCCTACCTGCTGACATCAGGAACCTGGGTTGACCATATTTCTTTCCTAGAAAAAATTGCTCGTGTCTTCCTGCAGGGGCCTTTGTCCCTGACTGGCCGGATGCCTCCAAAAAATCCAATCGATTAATGATATGTCCCAGACTTAATCTGCCCCCACCACAAACTTGTGCTGCCCTGACAGTCCCAAAGGAACCCTATAAACTGACAAGAGGAACCTGGGCTGGCAACTTTTCCTTCACAGGGAAAAGGGCCGGTGTTTGTCTTCAGGAACCTTTGTCCCAGAGTGGCCGGCCACCTCCAAAATCTCCAAACGATTAAAGATATGTCCCAGACCCAACCTGCCCCGCACCTCAAATTTGTGCTGCCCCGACAGTCTCAAGAGAACTCTACTAACTGACATCAGGAACCTGGTCTAGCAACTTTTCGTTCAAAGGGAAAAGGGCCGGTGTTTGTCTTCAGGAGCCTGGGTCCCAGAGTGGCCGGCCGCCTCCAAAATATAAAAACGATTAAAGATATATCCCAGACCCAACCTACCCCCACCTCAAACCGGTGCTGCCCTGACAGTCCCAAGGGAACCCTACAAACTGACATCAGCAACAAGGGCTGGCAACTTTTCCTTAACAGGGAATACGGCCGGTGTTTGTCTCCAAGGGCTTTTGTCCCTGAGTGGCCGGACGCCTCCAAAAAATCCAAACAATTAAAGATATGTCCCAGACTTAATCTGCCCCCACCAGAAACTTGTGCTACCCTGACAGTCCCAAAGGAACCCTATAAACTGACAAGAGGAACCTGGGCTGGCAACTTTTCCTTCACAGGGAAAAGGGCCGGTGTTTGTCTTCATGAACCTTTGTCCCAGAGTGGCCGGACGCCTCCAAAATATCCAAACGATTAAAGATATGTCCCAGACCCAACCTGCCCCCACCTCAAGTTTGTGCTGCCCTGACAGTCCCAAGGGAAGCCTAAAACTGACATCAGGAACCTGCCTTGGCAACTTTTCCTTCACAGGGAAAATGGGTGGTCTTTTGCTTGAGGAGCCTTTGGCCTTGAGTGGCCCGCCGCCTCCAAAAAATCCAAACGATGAAGGATATGTCCCAGACCCAACATGCCCCACCTCAAACCTGTGCTGCCCTGACAGTCCAAAGGGAACCCTACAAACTGACATCAGCAACCAGGGCTGGCAACTTTTCCTTAACAGGGAATAGGGCCGGTGTTTGTCTCCAAGGGCCTTTGGCCTTGACTGGCCCGCCGCCTCCAAAAAATCCAAACAATTAAGGATATGTCCCAGACCCAACCGGCCCCCACCTCTAACCTGTGCTACCCTGACAGTCCCAAGGGAACCCTTCAAAGTGACAGCAGGATCCTGGACTGGACGCTTTTCCTTCCCAGCGAAAATGGCCGGTGTTTTCCTGCAGGGACTTTGTCCCTGAGTGGCTGGACCCCTCCAAAAAATCCAAATGATTAAAGATATTTCCCAGACCCAACCGGCCCCCACCTCTAACCTTTGCTACCCTGACAGCCCCAAAGGAACCCTACCTGCTGACATCAGGAATCTGGGCTGACCATATTTCTTTCCTTGAAAAAATTGCTCGTGTCTTCCTGCAGGAGCCTTTGTCCCTGAGTGGCCGGCCGCCTCCAAAAAATCCAAACGATTAAAGATATGTCCCAGACCCAACCTGCCCCCACCTCAAAACTGTGCTGCCTTGACAGTCCAACGGGAACTCTACATGCAGACATCAGCAACCTGGACCGGCAACTTTTCCTTAAAGGGAAAAGGAGCGGTCTTTTTCTCGAGGAGCCTGTGGCCTTGAGTGGCCGGCTGCCTCCAAAAAAATCCAAAAGATTAAAGATATGTCCCAAACCTAACCTGCCCCCACCTCAAATTTGTGCTGCCCTGACAGTCCCAAGGGAACCCTACCTGCTGACATCAGGAACCTGGGTTGACCATATTTCTTTCCTAGAAAAAATTGCTCGTGTCTTCCTGCAGGGGCCTTTGTCCCTGAGTGGCCGGATGCCTCCAAAAAATCCAATCGATTAATGATATGTCCCAGACTTAATCTGCCCCCACCACAAACTTGTGCTGCCCTGACAGTCCCAAAGGAACCCTATAAACTGACAAGAGGAACCCGGGCTGGCAACTTTTCCTTCACAGGGAATACGGCCGGTGTTTGTCTTCAGGAACCTTTGTCCCAGAGTGGCCGGCTGCCTCCAAAATCTCCAAACGATTAAAGATATGTCCCAGACCCAACCTGCCCCGCACCTCAAATTTGTGCTGCCCCGACAGTCTCAAGCGAACTCTACTAACTGACATCAGGAACCTGGTCTAGCAACATTTCGTTCAAAGGGAAAAGGTCCGGTGTTTGTCTTCAGGAGCCTGGGTCCCAGAGTGGCCGGCCGCCTCCAAAATATCCAAACGATTAAAGATATGTCCCAGACCCAACCTACCCCCACCCCAAATTTGTGCTGCCCTGACAGTCCCAAGGGAACCCTACCTGCTGACATCAGGAACCTGGGTTGACCATATTTCTTTCCTAGAAAAAATTGCTCGTGTCTTCCTGCAGGGGCCTTTGTCCCTGAGTAGCCGGATGCCTCCAAAAAATCCAAACAATTAAAGATATGTCCCAGACTTAATCTGCCCCCACCAGAAACTTGTGCTACCCTGACAGTCCCAAAGGAACCCTATAAACTGACAAGAGGAACCTGGGCTGGCAACTTTTCCTTCAGAGGGAAAAGGGCCGGTGTTTGTCTTCATGAACCTTTGTCCCAGAGTGGCCGGCCGCCTCCAAAATATCCAAACGATTAAAGATATGTCCCAGACCCAACCTGCCCCCACCTCAAAACTGTGCTGCCCTGACAGTCCCAAGGGAAGCCTAAAACTGACATCAGGAACCTGCCTTGGCAACTTTTCCTTCACAGGGAAAATGGGTGGTCTTTTGCTTGAGGAGCCTTTGGCCTTGAGTGGCCCGCCGCCTCCAAAAAATCCAAACGATGAAGGATATGTCCCAGACCCAACATGCCCCGCACCTCAAACCTGTGCTGCCCTGACAGTCCAAAGGGAACCCTACAAACTGACATCAGCAACCAGGGCTGGCAACTTTTCCTTAACAGGGAATAGGGCCGGTGTTTGTCTCCAAGGGCCTTTGGCCTTGACTGGCCCGCCGCCTCCAAAAAATCCAAACAATTAAGGATATGTCCCAGACCCATCCGGCCCCCACCTCTAACCTGTGCTACCCTGACAGTCCCAAGGGAACCCTTCAAAGTGACAGCAGGATCCTGGACTGGACACTTTTCCTTCCCAGGGAAAATGGCCGGTGTTTTCCTGCAGGGACTTTGTCCCTGAGTGGCTGGACCCTTCCAAAAAATCCAAATGATTAAAGATATTTCCCAGACCCAACCGGCCCCCACCTCTAACCTTTGCTACCCTGACAGCCCCAAAGGAACCCTACCTGCTGACATCAGGAATCTGGGCTGACCATATTTCTTTCCTGGAAAAAATTGCTCGTGTCTTCCTGCAGGGGCCTTTGTCCCTGAGTGGCCGGCCGCCTCCAAAAAATCCAAACGATTAAAGATATGTCCCAGACCCAACCTGCCCCCACCTCAAAACTGTGCTGCCTTGACAGTCCAACGGGAACTCTACATGCAGACATCAGCAACCTGGACCGGCAACTTTTCCTTAAAGGGAAAAGGAGCGGTCTTTTTCTCGAGGAGCCTGTGGCCTTGAGTGGCCGGCTGCCTCCAAAAAATCCAAAAGATTAAAGATATGTCCCAAACCTAACCTGCCCCCACCTCAAATTTGTGCTGCCCTGACAGTCCCAAGGGAACCCTACCTGCTGACATCAGGAACCTGGGTTGACCATATTTCTTTCCTAGAAAAAATTGCTCGTGTCTTCCTGCAGGGGCCTTTGTCCCTGAGTGGCCGGATGCCTCCAAAAAATCCAATCGATTAATGATATGTCCCAGACTTAATCTGCCCCCACCACAAACTTGTGCTGCCCTGACAGTCCCAAAGGAACCCTATAAACTGACAAGAGGAACCTGGGCTGGCAACTTTTCCTTCACAGGGAAAAGGGCCGGTGTTTGTCTTCAGGAACCTTTGTCCCAGAGTGGCCGGCTGCCTCCAAAATCTCCAAACGATTAAAGATATGTCCCAGACCCAACCTGCCCCGCACCTCAAATTTGTGCTGCCCCGACAGTCTCAAGAGAACTCTACTAACTGACATCAGGAACCTGGTCTAGCAACTTTTCGTTCAAAGGGAAAAGGGCCGGTGTTTGTCTTCAGGAGCCTGGGTCCCAGAGTGGCCGGCCGCCTCCAAAATATAAAAACGATTAAAGATATATCCCAGACCCAACCTACCCCCACCTCAAACCGGTGCTGCCCTGACAGTCCCAAGGGAACCCTACAAACTGACATCAGCAACAAGGGCTGGCAACTTTTCCTTAACAGGGAATACGGCCGGTGTTTGTCTCCAAGGGCTTTTGTCCCTGAGCGGCCGGACGCCTCCAAAAAATCCAAACAATTAAAGATATGTCCCAGACTTAATC
Organism: Anomalospiza imberbis; assembly: GCF_031753505.1. NCBI lineage: Eukaryota > Metazoa > Chordata > Aves > Passeriformes > Viduidae > Anomalospiza > Anomalospiza imberbis. The sequence goes on from NW_027099383.1 coordinate 41,621, forward strand.
TGCCCCCACCTCTAACCTTTGCTACCCTGACAGCCCCAAGGGAACCCTACCTGCTGACATCAGGAATCTGGGCTGACCATATTTCTTTCCTAGAAAAAATTGCTCGTGTCTTCCTGCAGGGGCCTTTGTCCCAGAGTGGCCGGACGCCTCCAAAAAATCCAAACGATTAAAGATATTTCCCAGACCCAACCTGCCCCCACCTCAAAACTGTGCTGCCCTGACAGTCCAACGGGAACTCTACATGCAGACATCAGCAACCTTGACCGGCAACTTTTCCTTACAGGGAAAAGGAGCGGTCTTTTTCTCGAGGAGCCTGTGGCCTTGAGTGGCCGGCTACCTCCAAAAAATCCAAACGATTAAAGATATGTCCCAAACCTAACCTGCCCCCACCTCAAATTTGTGCTGCCTTGACAGTCCCAAGGGAACCCTACCTGCTGACATCAGGAACCAGGGTTGACCATATTTCTTTCCTAGAAAAAATTGCTCGTGTCTTCCTGCAGGGGCCTTTGTCCCTGAGTGGCCGGACGCCTCCAAAAAATCCAAACGACTAAAGATATGTCCCAGACCCAACCTGCCCCCACCTCAAACTTGTGCTGCCCTGAGAGTCCCAAGGGAACCCTACAAACTGACATCAGCAACAAGGGCTGGCAACTTTTCCTTAACAGGGAATACGGCCGGTGTTTGTCTCCAAGGGCCTTTGTCCCTGAGTAGCCGGATGCCTCCAAAAAATCCAAACGATTAATGATATGTCCCAGACCCAACCTACCCCCCACCCCAAATTTGTGCTGCCCTGACAGTCCCAAGGGAACCCTACCTGCTGACATCAGGAACCTGGGTTGACCATATTTCTTTCCTGGAAAAAATTGCTCGTGTCTTCCTGCAGGGGCCTTTGTCCCTGAGTGGCCGGACGCCTCCAAAAAATCCAAATGATTAAAGATATGTCCCAGACCCAACCTTCCCCCACATCAAACCTGTGCTGCCCTGACAGTCCCAAGGGAACCCTACCTGCTGACATCAGGAATCTGGGCTGACCATATTTCTTTCAAAGAAAAAATTGCTTGTGTCTTCCTGCAGGGGCCTTTGTCCCTGAGTGGCCGGCCGCCTCCAAAATATCCAAACGATTAAAGATATTTCCCAGACCTAATGTGCCGCCACCTCAATGCTGTGCTGCCCTGACAGTCCCAAGGAATCCCTACCTGCTGACATCAGGAATCTGGGTTGACCATATTTCTTTCCTAGAAAAAATTGCTCGTGTCTTCCTGCAGGGGACTTTGTCCTGAGTGGCCGGACGCCTCCAAAAAATCCAAAGGATTAAAGATATGTCCCAGACCCAACCTGCCCCCACCTCAAACCTGTGCTGCCCTGACAGTCCCAAGGGAACCCTCCAAACTGACATCAGCAACAAGGGCTGGCAACTTTTCTTTCTCAGACCCGACCGGCCCCCCCTCAAATTTGTGCTGCCCCGACAGTCTCAAGAGAACTCTACTAACTGACATCAGGAACCTGGTCTAGCAACTTTTCGTTCAAAGGGAAAAGGGCCGGTGTTTGTCTTCAGGAACCTTTGTCCCAGAGTGGCCGGCTGCCTCCAAAATCTCCAAACGATTAAAGATATGTCCCAGACCCAACCTGCCCCGCACCTCAAATTTGTGCTGCCCCGACAGTCTCAAGCGAACTCTACTAACTGACATCAGGAACCTGGTCTAGCAACATTTCGTTCAAAGGGCAAAGGGCCGGTGTTTGTCTTCAGGAGCCTGGGTCCCAGAGTGGCCGGCCGCCTCCAAAATATCCAAACGATTAAAGATATGTCCCAGACCCAACCTACCCCCACCCCAAATTTGTGCTGCCCTGACAGTCCCAAGGGAACCCTACCTGCTGACATCAGGAACCTGGGTTGACCATATTTCTTTCCTGGAAAAAATTGCTCGTGTCTTCCTGCAGGGGCCTTTGTCCCTGAGTGGCCGGACGCCTCCAAAAAATCCAAACAATTAAAGATATGTCCCAGACTTAATCTGCCCCCACCAGAAACTTGTGCTACCCTGACAGTCCCAAAGGAACCCTATAAACTGACAAGAGGAACCTGGGCTGGCAACTTTTCCTTCACAGGGAAAAGGGCCGGTGTTTGTCTCCAAGGGCCTTTGGCCTTGACTGGCCCGCCGCCTCCAAAAAATCCAAACAATTAAGGATATGTCCCAGACCCATCCGGCCCCCACCTCTAACCTGTGCTACCCTGACAGTCCCAAGGGAACCCTTCAAAGTGACAGCAGGATCCTGGACTGGACACTTTTCCTTCCCAGGGAAAATGGCCGGTGTTTTCCTGCAGGGACTTTGTCCCTGAGTGGCTGGACCCTTCCAAAAAATCCAAATGATTAAAGATATTTCCCAGACCCAACCGGCCCCCACCTCTAACCTTTGCTACCCTGACAGCCCCAAAGGAACCCTACCTGCTGACATCAGGAATCTGGGCTGACCATATTTCTTTCCTGGAAAAAATTGCTCGTGTCTTCCTGCAGGGGCCTTTGTCCCTGAGTGGCCGGCCGCCTCCAAAAAATCCAAACGATTAAAGATATGTCCCAGACCCAACCTGCCCCCACCTCAAAACTGTGCTGCCTTGACAGTCCAACGGGAACTCTACATGCAGACATCAGCAACCTGGACCGGCAACTTTTCCTTACAGGGAAAAGGAGCGGTCTTTTTCTCGAGGAGCCTGTGGCCTTGAGTGGCCGGCTGCCTCCAAAAAATCCAAAAGATTAAAGATATGTCCCAAACCTAACCTGCCCCCACCTCAAATTTGTGCTGCCCTGACAGTCCCAAGGGAACCCTACCTGCTGACATCAGGAACCTGGGTTGACCATATTTCTTTCCTAGAAAAAATTGCTCGTGTCTTCCTGCAGGGGCCTTTGTCCCTGAGTTGCCGGATGCCTCCAAAAAATCAAATCGATTAATGATATGTCCCAGACTTAATCTGCCCCCACCACAAACTTGTGCTGCCCTGACAGTCCCAAAGGAACCCTATAAACTGACAAGAGGAACCTGGGCTGGCAACTTTTCCTTCACAGGGAAAAGGGCCGGTGTTTGTCTTCAGGAACCTTTGTCCCAGAGTGGCCGGCCACCTCCAAAATCTCCAAACGATTAAAGATATGTCCCAGACCCAACCTGCCCCGCACCTCAAATTTGTGCTGCCCCGACAGTCTCAAGAGAACTCTACTAACTGACATCAGGAACCTGGTCTAGCAACTTTTCGTTCAAAGGGAAAAGGGCCGGTGTTTGTCTTCAGGAGCCTGGGTCCCAGAGTGGCCGGCCGCCTCCAAAATATAAAAACGATTAAAGATATATCCCAGACCCAACCTACCCCCACCTCAAACCGGTGCTGCCCTGACAGTCCCAAGGGAACCCTACAAACTGACATCAGCAACAAGGGCTGGCAACTTTTCCTTAACAGGGAATACGGCCGGTGTTTGTCTCCAAGGGCTTTTGTCCCTGAGTGGCCGGACGCCTCCAAAAAATCCAAAGGATTAAAGATATGTCCCAGACCCAACCTGCCCCCACCTCAAACCTGTGCTGCCCTGACAGTCCCAAGGGAACCCTCCAAACTGACATCAGCAACAAGGGCTGGCAACTTTTCTTTCTCAGACCCGACCGGCCCCCCCTCAAATTTGTGCTGCCCCGACAGTCTCAAGAGAACTCTACTAACTGACATCAGGAACCTGGTCTAGCAACTTTTCGTTCAAAGGGAAAAGGGCCGGTGTTTGTCTTCAGGAACCTTTGTCCCAGAGTGGCCGGCTGCCTCCAAAATCTCCAAACGATTAAAGATATGTCCCAGACCCAACCTGCCCCGCACCTCAAATTTGTGCTGCCCCGACAGTCTCAAGCGAACTCTACTAACTGACATCAGGAACCTGGTCTAGCAACATTTCGTTCAAAGGGCAAAGGGCCGGTGTTTGTCTTCAGGAGCCTGGGTCCCAGAGTGGCCGGCCGCCTCCAAAATATCCAAACGATTAAAGATATGTCCCAGACCCAACCTACCCCCACCCCAAATTTGTGCTGCCCTGACAGTCCCAAGGGAACCCTACCTGCTGACATCAGGAACCTGGGTTGACCATATTTCTTTCCTGGAAAAAATTGCTCGTGTCTTCCTGCAGGGGCCTTTGTCCCTGAGTGGCCGGACGCCTCCAAAAAATCCAAACAATTAAAGATATGTCCCAGACTTAATCTGCCCCCACCAGAAACTTGTGCTACCCTGACAGTCCCAAAGGAACCCTATAAACTGACAAGAGGAACCTGGGCTGGCAACTTTTCCTTCACAGGGAAAAGGGCCGGTGTTTGTCTCCAAGGGCCTTTGGCCTTGACTGGCCCGCCGCCTCCAAAAAATCCAAACAATTAAGGATATGTCCCAGACCCATCCGGCCCCCACCTCTAACCTGTGCTACCCTGACAGTCCCAAGGGAACCCTTCAAAGTGACAGCAGGATCCTGGACTGGACACTTTTCCTTCCCAGGGAAAATGGCCGGTGTTTTCCTGCAGGGACTTTGTCCCTGAGTGGCTGGACCCTTCCAAAAAATCCAAAAGATTAAAGATATTTCCCAGACCCAACCGGCCCCCACCTCTAACCTTTGCTACCCTGACAGCCCCAAAGGAACCCTACCTGCTGACATCAGGAATCTGGGCTGACCATATTTCTTTCCTGGAAAAAATTGCTCGTGTCTTCCTGCAGGGGCCTTTGTCCCTGAGTGGCCGGCCGCCTCCAAAAAATCCAAACGATTAAAGATATGTCCCAGACCCAACCTGCCCCCACCTCAAAACTGTGCTGCCTTGACAGTCCAACGGGAACTCTACATGCAGACATCAGCAACCTGGACCGGCAACTTTTCCTTACAGGGAAAAGGAGCGGTCTTTTTCTCGAGGAGCCTGTGGCCTTGAGTGGCCGGCTGCCTCCAAAAAATCCAAAAGATTAAAGATATGTCCCAAACCTAACCTGCCCCCACCTCAAATTTGTGCTGCCCTGACAGTCCCAAGGGAACCCTACCTGCTGACATCAGGAACCTGGGTTGACCATATTTCTTTCCTAGAAAAAATTGCTCGTGTCTTCCTGCAGGGGCCTTTGTCCCTGAGTTGCCGGATGCCTCCAAAAAATCAAATCGATTAATGATATGTCCCAGACTTAATCTGCCCCCACCACAAACTTGTGCTGCCCTGACAGTCCCAAAGGAACCCTATAAACTGACAAGAGGAACCTGGGCTGGCAACTTTTCCTTCACAGGGAAAAGGGCCGGTGTTTGTCTTCAGGAACCTTTGTCCCAGAGTGGCCGGCCACCTCCAAAATCTCCAAACGATTAAAGATATGTCCCAGACCCAACCTGCCCCGCACCTCAAATTTGTGCTGCCCCGACAGTCTCAAGAGAACTCTACTAACTGACATCAGGAACCTGGTCTAGCAACTTTTCGTTCAAAGGGAAAAGGGCCGGTGTTTGTCTTCAGGAGCCTGGGTCCCAGAGTGGCCGGCCGCCTCCAAAATATAAAAACGATTAAAGATATATCCCAGACCC